>NW_026871967.1:300000-428373 GCF_033458585.1 Syngnathus typhle
ACTGCGCATGAAGAAATGACCACTTCCAACGTTTGGTTTATGTTTTATAAGCATTTTTAATTTTATTGCTTAAATCGCATTTTCTCGGCGAGCTGAGCACTTTTTCTGAATTGTGCCGCTCCCGTCACTCTGGTTAGGTTGGCATCGAAAAAAACGCTCTCGGGTGCTCTAGAGTGCCGAGTTTATTACTGCGCATTAAGAAATGACCACCTCCAACGTTTGGTTTATGTTTTATAAGCATTTTTAATTTTATTGCTTAAATCGCATTTTCTCGGCGAGCTGAGCACTTTTTCTGAATTGTGCCGCTCCCGTCACTCTGGTTAGGTTGGCATCGAAAAAAACGCTCTCGGGTGCTTTAGAGTGCCGAGTTTATTACTGCGCATTAAGAAATGACCACCTCCAACGTTTGGTTTATGTTTTATAAGCATTTTTAATTTTATTGCTTAAATCGCATTTTCTCGGCGAGCTGAGCACTTTTTCTGAATTGTGCCGCTCCCGTCACTCTGGTTAGGTTGGCATCGAAAAAAACGCTCTCGGGTGCTTTAGAGTGCCGAGTTATTCACTGCGCATGAAGAAATGACCACCTCCAACGTTTGGTTTATGTTTTATAAGCATTTTTAATTTTATTGCTTAAATCGCATTTTCTCGGCGAGCTGAGCACTTTTTCTGAATTGTGCCGCTCCCGTCACTCTGGTTAGGTTGGCATCGAAAAAAACGCTCTCGGGTGCTTTAGAGTGCCGAGTTTATTAATGCGCATTAAGAAATGACCACCTCCAACGTTTGGTTTATGTTTTATAAGCATTTTTAATTTTATTGCTTAAATCGCATTTTCTCGGCGAGCTGAGCACTTTTTCTGAATTGTGCCGCTCCCGTCACTCTGGTTAGGTTGGCATCGAAAAAAACGCTCTCGGGTGCTTTAGAGTGCCGAGTTATTCACTGCGCATGAAGAAATGACCACCTCCAACGTTTGGTTTATGTTTAATAAGCATTTTTTATTTTATTGCTTGAATCGCATTTTCTCGGCGAGCTGAGCACTTTTTCTGAATTGTGCCGCTCCCGTCACTCTGGTTAGGTTGGCATCGAAAAAAACGCTCTCGGGTGCTTTAGAGTGCCGAGTTTATCACTGCGCATGAAGAAATGACCACCTCCAACGTTTGGTTTATGTTTTATAAGCATTTTTAATTTTATTGCTTAAATCGCATTTTCTCGGCGAGCTGAGCGCTTTTTCTGAATTGTGCCGCTCCCGTCACTCTGGTTAGGTTGGCATCGAAAAAAACGCTCTCGGGTGCTTTAGAGTGCCGAGTTTATTACTGCGCATTAAGAAATGACCACCTCCAACGTTTGGTTTATGTTTTATAAGCATTTTTAATTTTATTGCTTAAATCGCATTTTCTCGGCGAGCTGAGCACTTTTTCTGAATTGTGCCGCTCGCGTCACTCTGGTTAGGTTGGCATCGAAAAAAACGCTCTCGGGTGCTTTAGAGTGCCGAGTTTATTACTGCGCATTAAGAAATGACCACCTCCAACGTTTGGTTTATGTTTTATAAGCATTTTTAATTTTATTGCTTAAATCGCATTTTCTCGGCGAGCTGAGCACTTTTTCTGAATTGTGCCGCTCCCGTCACTCTGGTTAGGTTGGCATCGAAAAAAACGCTATCGGGTGCTTTAGAGTGCCGAGTTATTCACTGCGCATGAAGAAATGACCACCTCCAACGTTTGGTTTATGTTTAATAAGCATTTTTAATTTTATTGCTTAAATCGCATTTTCTCGGCGAGCTGAGCACTTTTTCTGAATTGTGCCGCTCCCGTCACTCTGGTTAGGTTGGCATCGAAAAAAACGCTCTCGGGTGATTTAGAGTGCCGAGTTTATTACTGCGCATTAAGAAATGACCACCTCCAACGTTTGGTTTATGTTTTATAAGCATTTTTAATTTTATTGCTTAAATCGCATTTTCTCGGCGAGCTGAGCACTTTTTCTGAATTGTGCCGCTCCCGTCACTCTGGTTAGGTTGGCATCGAAAAAAACGCTCTCGGGTGCTTTAGAGTGCCAAGTTTATTACTGCGCATTAAGAAATGACCACCTCCAACGTTTGGTTTATGTTTTATAAGCATTTTTAATTTTATTGCTTAAATCGCATTTTCTCGGCGAGCTGAGCGCTTTTTCTGAATTGTGCCGCTCCCGTCACTCTGGTTAGGTTGGCATCGAAAAAAACGCTCTCGGGTGCTTTAGAGTGCCGAGTTATTCACTGCGCATGAAGAAATGACCACCTCCAACGTTTGGTTTATGTTTTATAAGCATTTTTAATTTTATTGCTTAAATCGCATTTTCTCGGCGAGCTGAGCGCTTTTTCTGAATTGTGCCGCTCCCGTCACTCTGGTTAGGTTGGCATCGAAAAAAACGCTCTCGGGTGCTTTAGAGTGCCGAGTTTATCACTGCGCATGAAGAAATGACCACCTCCAACGTTTGGTTTATGTTTTATAAGCATTTTTAATTTTATTGCTTAAATCGCATTTTCTCGGCGAGCTGAGCGCTTTTTCTGAATTGTGCCGCTCCCGTCACTCTGGTTAGGTTGGCATCGAAAAAAACGCTCTCGGGTGCTTAAGAGTGCCGAGTTTATTACTGCGCATTAAGAAATGACCACCTCCAACGTTTGGTTTATGTTTTATAAGCATTTTTAATTTTATTGCTTAAATCGCATTTTCTCGGTGAGCTGAGCACTTTTTCTGAATTGTGCCGCTCCCGTCACTCTGGTTAGGTTGGCATCGAAAAAAACGCTCTCGGGTGCTTTAGAGTGCCGAGTTTATTACTGCGCATTAAGAAATGACCACCTCCAACGTTTGGTTTATGTTTTATAAGCATTTTTAATTTTATTGCTTAAATCGCATTTTCTCGGCGAGCTGAGCACTTTTTCTGAATTGTGCCGCTCCCGTCACTCTGGTTAGGTTGGCATCGAAAAAAACGCTCTCGGGTGCTTTAGAGTGCCGAGTTTATTACTGCGCATTAAGAAATGACCACCTCCAACGTTTGGTTTATGTTTTATAAGCATTTTTAATTTTATTGCTTAAATCGCATTTTCTCGGCGAGCTGAGCACTTTTTCTGAATTGTGCCGCTCCCGTCACTTGGCATCGAAAAAAACGCTCTCGGGTGCTTTAGAGTGCCGAGTTATTCACTGCGCATGAAGACATGACCACCTCCAACGTTTGGTTTATGTTTTATAAGCATTTTTAATTTTATTGCTTAAATCGCATTTTCTCGGCGAGCTGAGCGCTTTTTCTGAATTGTGCCGCTCCCGTCACTCTGGTTAGGTTGGCATCGAAAAAAACGCTCTCGGGTGCTTTAGAGTGCCGAGTTATTCACTGCGCATGAAGAAATGACCACCTCCAACGTTTGGTTTATGTTTAATAAGCATTTTTAATTTTATTGCTTAAATCGCATTTTCTCGGCGAGCTGAGCACTTTTTCTGAATTGTGCCGCTCCCGTCACTCTGGTTAGGTTGGCATCGAAAAAAACGCTCTCGGGTGCTTTAGAGTGCCGAGTTTATTACTGCGCATTAGGAAATGACCACCTCCAACGTTTGGTTTATGTTTTATAAGCATTTTTAATTTTATTGCTTAAATCGCATTTTCTCGGCGAGCTGAGCGCTTTTTCTGAATTGTGCCGCTCCCGTCACTCTGGTTAGGTTGGCATCGAAAAAAACGCTCTCGGGTGCTTTAGAGTGCCGAGTTTATTACTGCGCATTAAGAAATGACCACCTCCAACGTTTGGTTTATGTTTTATAAGCATTTTTAATTTTATTGCTTAAATCGCATTTTCTCGGCGAGCTGAGCACTTTTTCTGAATTGTGCCGCTCCCGTCACTCTGGTTAGGTTGGCATCGAAAAAAACGCTCTCGGGTGCTTTAGAGTGCCGAGTTTATTACTGCGCATTGAGAAATGACCACCTCCAACGTTTGGTTTATGTTTTATAAGCATTTTTAATTTTATTGCTTAAATCGCATTTTCTCGGCGAGCTGAGCACTTTTTCTGAATTGTGCCGCTCCCGTCACTCTGGTTAGGTTGGCATCGAAAAAAACGCTCTCGGGTGCTATAGAGTGCCGAGTTTATTACTGCGCATTAAGAAATGACCACCTCCAACGTTTGGTTTATGTTTTATAAGCATTTTTAATTTTATTGCTTAAATCGCATTTTCTCGGCGAGCTGAGCGCTTTTTCTGAATTGTGCCGCTCCCGTCACTCTGGTTAGGTTGGCATCGAAAAAAACGCTCTCGGGTGCTTTAGAGTGCCGAGTTTATCACTGCGCATGAAGAAATGACCACCTCCAACGTTTGGTTTATGTTTTATAAGCATTTTTAATTTTATTGCTTAAATCGCATTTTCTCGGCGAGCTGAGCGCTTTTTCTGAATTGTGCCGCTCCCGTAACTCTGGTTAGGTTGGCATCGAAAAAAACGCTCTCGGGTGCTTTAGAGTGCCGAGTTTATCACTGCGCATGAAGAAATGACCACTTCCAACGTTTGGTTTATGTTTTATAAGCATTTTTAATTTTATTGCTTAAATCGCATTTTCTCGGCGAGCTGAGCACTTTTTCTGAATTGTGCCGCTCCCGTCACTCTGGTTAGGTTGGCATCGAAAAAAACGCTCTCGGGTGCTCTAGAGTGCCGAGTTTATTACTGCGCATTAAGAAATGACCACCTCCAACGTTTGGTTTATGTTTTATAAGCATTTTTAATTTTATTGCTTAAATCGCATTTTCTCGGCGAGCTGAGCACTTTTTCTGAATTGTGCCGCTCCCGTCACTCTGGTTAGGTTGGCATCGAAAAAAACGCTCTCGGGTGCTTTAGAGTGCCGAGTTTATTACTGCGCATTAAGAAATGACCACCTCCAACGTTTGGTTTATGTTTTATAAGCATTTTTAATTTTATTGCTTAAATCGCATTTTCTCGGCGAGCTGAGCACTTTTTCTGAATTGTGCCGCTCCCGTCACTCTGGTTAGGTTGGCATCGAAAAAAACGCTCTCGGGTGCTTTAGAGTGCCGAGTTATTCACTGCGCATGAAGAAATGACCACCTCCAACGTTTGGTTTATGTTTTATAAGCATTTTTAATTTTATTGCTTAAATCGCATTTTCTCGGCGAGCTGAGCACTTTTTCTGAATTGTGCCGCTCCCGTCACTCTGGTTAGGTTGGCATCGAAAAAAACGCTCTCGGGTGCTTTAGAGTGCCGAGTTATTCACTGCGCATGAAGAAATGACCACCTCCAACGTTTGGTTTATGTTTTATAAGCATTTTTAATTTTATTGCTTAAATCGCATTTTCTCGGCGAGCTGAGCACTTTTTCTGAATTGTGCCGCTCCCGTCACTCTGGTTAGGTTGGCATCGAAAAAAACGCTCTCGGGTGCTTTAGAGTGCCGAGTTTATCACTGCGCATGAAGAAATGACCACCTCCAACGTTTGGTTTATGTTTTATAAGCATTTTTAATTGTATTGCTTAAATCGCATTTTCTCGGCGAGCTGAGCGCTTTTTCTGAATTGTGCCGCTCCCGTCACTCTGGTTAGGTTGGCATCGAAAAAAACGCTCTCGGGTGCTTTAGAGTGCCGAGTTTATCACTGCGCATGAAGAAATGACCACCTCCAACGTTTGGTTTATGTTTTATAAGCATTTTTAATTTTATTGCTTAAATCGCATTTTCTCGGCGAGCTGAGCGCTTTTTCTGAATTGTGCCGCTCCCGTAACTCTGGTTAGGTTGGCATCGAAAAAAACGCTCTCGGGTGCTTTAGAGTGCCGAGTTTATCACTGCGCATGAAGAAATGACCACTTCCAACGTTTGGTTTATGTTTTATAAGCATTTCTAATTTTATTGCTTAAATCGCATTTTCTCGGCGAGCTGAGCACTTTTTCTGAATTGTGCCGCTCCCGTCACTCTGGTTAGGTTGGCATCGAAAAAAACGCTCTCGGGTGCTTTAGAGTGCCGAGTTATTCACTGCGCATGAAGAAATGACCACCTCCAACGTTTGGTTTATGTTTAATAAGCATTTTTAATTTTATTGCTTAAATCGCATTTTCTCGGCGAGCTGAGCACTTTTTCTGAATTGTGCCGCTCCCGTCACTCTGGTTAGGTTGGCATCGAAAAAAACGCTCTCGGGTGCTTTAGAGTGCCGAGTTTATTACTGCGCATTAAGAAATGACCACCTCCAACGTTTGGTTTATGTTTTATAAGCATTTTTAATTTTATTGCTTAAATCGCATTTTCTCGGCGAGCTGAGCACTTTTTCTGAATTGTGCCGCTCCCGTCACTCTGGTTAGGTTGGCATCGAAAAAAACGCTCTCGGGTGCTTTAGAGTGCCGAGTTTATTACTGCGCATTAAGAAATGACCACCTCCAACGTTTGATTTATGTTTTATAAGCATTTTTAATTTTATTGCTTAAATCGCATTTTCTCGGCGAGCTGAGCACTTTTTCTGAATTGTGCCGCTCCCGTCACTCTGGTTAGGTTGGCATCGAAAAAAACGCTCTCGGGTGCTTTAGAGTGCCGAGTTATTCACTGCGCATGAAGAAATGACCACCTCCAACGTTTGGTTTATGTTTAATAAGCATTTTTTATTTTATTGCTTGAATCGAATTTTCTCGGCGAGCTGAGCACTTTTTCTGAATTGTGCCGCTCCCGTCACTCTGGTTAGGTTGGCATCGAAAAAAACGCTCTCGGGTGCTTTAGAGTGCCGAGTTTATCACTGCGCATGAAGAAATGACCACCTCCAACGTTTGGTTTATGTTTTATAAGCATTTTTAATTTTATTGCTTAAATCGCATTTTCTCGGCGAGCTGAGCACTTTTTCTGAATTGTGCCGCTCCCGTCACTCTGGTTAGGTTGGCATCGAAAAAAACGCTCTCGGGTGCTTTAGAGTGCCGAGTTTATCACTGCGCATGAAGAAATGACCACCTCCAACGTTTGGTTTATGTTTTATAAGCATTTTTAATTTTATTGCTTAAATCGCATTTTCTCGGCGAGCTGAGCGCTTTTTCTGAATTGTGCCGCTCCCGTCACTCTGGTTAGGTTGGCATCGAAAAAAACGCTCTCGGGTGCTTTAGAGTGCCGAGTTTATTACTGCGCATTAAGAAATGACCACCTCCAACGTTTGGTTTATGTTTTATAAGCATTTTTAATTTTATTGCTTAAATCGCATTTTCTCGGCGAGCTGAGCACTTTTTCTGAATTGTGCCGCTCGCGTCACTCTGGTTAGGTTGGCATCGAAAAAAACGCTCTCGGGTGCTTTAGAGTGCCGAGTTTATTACTGCGCATTAAGAAATGACCACCTCCAACGTTTGGTTTATGTTTTATAAGCATTTTTAATTTTATTGCTTAAATCGCATTTTCTCGGCGAGCTGAGCACTTTTTCTGAATTGTGCCGCTCCCGTCACTCTGGTTAGGTTGGCATCGAAAAAAACGCTATCGGGTGCTTTAGAGTGCCGAGTTATTCACTGCGCATGAAGAAATGACCACCTCCAACGTTTGGTTTATGTTTAATAAGCATTTTTAATTTTATTGCTTAAATCGCATTTTCTCGGCGAGCTGAGCACTTTTTCTGAATTGTGCCGCTCCCGTCACTCTGGTTAGGTTGGCATCGAAAAAAACGCTCTCGGGTGATTTAGAGTGCCGAGTTTATTACTGCGCATTAAGAAATGACCACCTCCAACGTTTGGTTTATGTTTTATAAGCATTTTTAATTTTATTGCTTAAATCGCATTTTCTCGGCGAGCTGAGCACTTTTTCTGAATTGTGCCGCTCCCGTCACTCTGGTTAGGTTGGCATCGAAAAAAACGCTCTCGGGTGCTTTAGAGTGCCAAGTTTATTACTGCGCATTAAGAAATGACCACCTCCAACGTTTGGTTTATGTTTTATAAGCATTTTTAATTTTATTGCTTAAATCGCATTTTCTCGGCGAGCTGAGCGCTTTTTCTGAATTGTGCCGCTCCCGTCACTCTGGTTAGGTTGGCATCGAAAAAAACGCTCTCGGGTGCTTTAGAGTGCCGAGTTATTCACTGCGCATGAAGAAATGACCACCTCCAACGTTTGGTTTATGTTTTATAAGCATTTTTAATTTTATTGCTTAAATCGCATTTTCTCGGCGAGCTGAGCGCTTTTTCTGAATTGTGCCGCTCCCGTCACTCTGGTTAGGTTGGCATCGAAAAAAACGCTCTCGGGTGCTTTAGAGTGCCGAGTTTATCACTGCGCATGAAGAAATGACCACCTCCAACGTTTGGTTTATGTTTTATAAGCATTTTTAATTTTATTGCTTAAATCGCATTTTCTCGGCGAGCTGAGCGCTTTTTCTGAATTGTGCCGCTCCCGTCACTCTGGTTAGGTTGGCATCGAAAAAAACGCTCTCGGGTGCTTAAGAGTGCCGAGTTTATTACTGCGCATTAAGAAATGACCACCTCCAACGTTTGGTTTATGTTTTATAAGCATTTTTAATTTTATTGCTTAAATCGCATTTTCTCGGCGAGCTGAGCACTTTTTCTGAATTGTGCCGCTCCCGTCACTCTGGTTAGGTTGGCATCGAAAAAAACGCTCTCGGGTGCTTTAGAGTGCCGAGTTTATTACTGCGCATTAAGAAATGACCACCTCCAACGTTTGGTTTATGTTTTATAAGCATTTTTAATTTTATTGCTTAAATCGCATTTTCTCGGCGAGCTGAGCACTTTTTCTGAATTGTGCCGCTCCCGTCACTCTGGTTAGGTTGGCATCGAAAAAAACGCTCTCGGGTGCTTTAGAGTGCCGAGTTTATTACTGCGCATTAAGAAATGACCACCTCCAACGTTTGGTTTATGTTTTATAAGCATTTTTAATTTTATTGCTTAAATCGCATTTTCTCGGCGAGCTGAGCACTTTTTCTGAATTGTGCCGCTCCCGTCACTTGGCATCGAAAAAAACGCTCTCGGGTGCTTTAGAGTGCCGAGTTATTCACTGCGCATGAAGAAATGACCACCTCCAACGTTTGGTTTATGTTTTATAAGCATTTTTAATTTTATTGCTTAAATCGCATTTTCTCGGCGAGCTGAGCGCTTTTTCTGAATTGTGCCGCTCCCGTCACTCTGGTTAGGTTGGCATCGAAAAAAACGCTCTCGGGTGCTTTAGAGTGCCGAGTTATTCACTGCGCATGAAGAAATGACCACCTCCAACGTTTGGTTTATGTTTAATAAGCATTTTTAATTTTATTGCTTAAATCGCATTTTCTCGGCGAGCTGAGCACTTTTTCTGAATTGTGCCGCTCCCGTCACTCTGGTTAGGTTGGCATCGAAAAAAACGCTCTCGGGTGCTTTAGAGTGCCGAGTTTATTACTGCGCATTAGGAAATGACCACCTCCAACGTTTGGTTTATGTTTTATAAGCATTTTTAATTTTATTGCTTAAATCGCATTTTCTCGGCGAGCTGAGCGCTTTTTCTGAATTGTGCCGCTCCCGTCACTCTGGTTAGGTTGGCATCGAAAAAAACGCTCTCGGGTGCTTTAGAGTGCCGAGTTTATTACTGCGCATTAAGAAATGACCACCTCCAACGTTTGGTTTATGTTTTATAAGCATTTTTAATTTTATTGCTTAAATCGCATTTTCTCGGCGAGCTGAGCACTTTTTCTGAATTGTGCCGCTCCCGTCACTCTGGTTAGGTTGGCATCGAAAAAAACGCTCTCGGGTGCTTTAGAGTGCCGAGTTTATTACTGCGCATTGAGAAATGACCACCTCCAACGTTTGGTTTATGTTTTATAAGCATTTTTAATTTTATTGCTTAAATCGCATTTTCTCGGCGAGCTGAGCACTTTTTCTGAATTGTGCCGCTCCCGTCACTCTGGTTAGGTTGGCATCGAAAAAAACGCTCTCGGGTGCTATAGAGTGCCGAGTTTATTACTGCGCATTAAGAAATGACCACCTCCAACGTTTGGTTTATGTTTTATAAGCATTTTTAATTTTATTGCTTAAATCGCATTTTCTCGGCGAGCTGAGCGCTTTTTCTGAATTGTGCCGCTCCCGTCACTCTGGTTAGGTTGGCATCGAAAAAAACGCTCTCGGGTGCTTTAGAGTGCCGAGTTTATCACTGCGCATGAAGAAATGACCACCTCCAACGTTTGGTTTATGTTTTATAAGCATTTTTAATTTTATTGCTTAAATCGCATTTTCTCGGCGAGCTGAGCGCTTTTTCTGAATTGTGCCGCTCCCGTAACTCTGGTTAGGTTGGCATCGAAAAAAACGCTCTCGGGTGCTTTAGAGTGCCGAGTTTATCACTGCGCATGAAGAAATGACCACTTCCAACGTTTGGTTTATGTTTTATAAGCATTTTTAATTTTATTGCTTAAATCGCATTTTCTCGGCGAGCTGAGCACTTTTTCTGAATTGTGCCGCTCCCGTCACTCTGGTTAGGTTGGCATCGAAAAAAACGCTCTCGGGTGCTCTAGAGTGCCGAGTTTATTACTGCGCATTAAGAAATGACCACCTCCAACGTTTGGTTTATGTTTTATAAGCATTTTTAATTTTATTGCTTAAATCGCATTTTCTCGGCGAGCTGAGCGCTTTTTCTGAATTGTGCCGCTCCCGTCACTCTGGTTAGGTTGGCATCGAAAAAAACGCTCTCGGGTGCTTTAGAGTGCCGAGTTTATTACTGCGCATTAAGAAATGACCACCTCCAACGTTTGGTTTATGTTTTATAAGCATTTTTAATTTTATTGCTTAAATCGCATTTTCTCGGCGAGCTGAGCACTTTTTCTGAATTGTGCCGCTCCCGTCACTCTGGTTAGGTTGGCATCGAAAAAAACGCTCTCGGGTGCTTTAGAGTGCCGAGTTTATTACTGCGCATTGAGAAATGACCACCTCCAACGTTTGGTTTATGTTTTATAAGCATTTTTAATTTTATTGCTTAAATCGCATTTTCTCGGCGAGCTGAGCACTTTTTCTGAATTGTGCCGCTCCCGTCACTCTGGTTAGGTTGGCATCGAAAAAAACGCTCTCGGGTGCTATAGAGTGCCGAGTTTATTACTGCGCATTAAGAAATGACCACCTCCAACGTTTGGTTTATGTTTTATAAGCATTTTTAATTTTATTGCTTAAATCGCATTTTCTCGGCGAGCTGAGCGCTTTTTCTGAATTGTGCCGCTCCCGTCACTCTGGTTAGGTTGGCATCGAAAAAAACGCTCTCGGGTGCTTTAGAGTGCCGAGTTTATCACTGCGCATGAAGAAATGACCACCTCCAACGTTTGGTTTATGTTTTATAAGCATTTTTAATTTTATTGCTTAAATCGCATTTTCTCGGCGAGCTGAGCGCTTTTTCTGAATTGTGCCGCTCCCGTAACTCTGGTTAGGTTGGCATCGAAAAAAACGCTCTCGGGTGCTTTAGAGTGCCGAGTTTATCACTGCGCATGAAGAAATGACCACTTCCAACGTTTGGTTTATGTTTTATAAGCATTTTTAATTTTATTGCTTAAATCGCATTTTCTCGGCGAGCTGAGCACTTTTTCTGAATTGTGCCGCTCCCGTCACTCTGGTTAGGTTGGCATCGAAAAAAACGCTCTCGGGTGCTCTAGAGTGCCGAGTTTATTACTGCGCATTAAGAAATGACCACCTCCAACGTTTGGTTTATGTTTTATAAGCATTTTTAATTTTATTGCTTAAATCGCATTTTCTCGGCGAGCTGAGCACTTTTTCTGAATTGTGCCGCTCCCGTCACTCTGGTTAGGTTGGCATCGAAAAAAACGCTCTCGGGTGCTTTAGAGTGCCGAGTTTATTACTGCGCATTAAGAAATGACCACCTCCAACGTTTGGTTTATGTTTTATAAGCATTTTTAATTTTATTGCTTAAATCGCATTTTCTCGGCGAGCTGAGCACTTTTTCTGAATTGTGCCGCTCCCGTCACTCTGGTTAGGTTGGCATCGAAAAAAACGCTCTCGGGTGCTTTAGAGTGCCGAGTTATTCACTGCGCATGAAGAAATGACCACCTCCAACGTTTGGTTTATGTTTTATAAGCATTTTTAATTGCATTGCTTAAATCGCATTTTCTCGGCGAGCTGAGCACTTTTTCTGAATTGTGCCGCTCCCGTCACTCTGGTTAGGTTGGCATCGAAAAAAACGCTCTCGGGTGCTTTAGAGTGCCGAGTTTATCACTGCGCATGAAGAAATGACCACCTCCAACGTTTGGTTTATGTTTTATAAGTATTTTTAATTTTATTGCTTGAATCGCATTTTCTCGGCGAGCTGAGCACTTTTTCTGAATTGTGCCGCTCCCGTCACTCTGGTTAGGTTGGCATAGAAAAAAACGCTCTCGGGTGCTTTAGAGTGCCGAGTTTATCACTGCGCATGAAGAAATGACCACCTCCAACGTTTGGTTTATGTTTTATAAGCATTTTTAATTTTATTGCTTAAATCGCATTTTCTCGGCAAGCTGAGCACTTTTTCTGAATTGTGCCGCTCCCGTCACTCTGGTTAGGTTGGCATCGAAAAAAACGCTCTCGGGTGCTTTAGAGTGCCGAGTTTATCACTGCGCATGAAGAAATGACCACCTCCAACGTTTGGTTTATGTTTTATAAGCATTTTTAATTTTATTGCTTAAATCGCATTTTCTCGGCGAGCTGAGCGCTTGTTTCTGAATTGTGACGCTCCCGTCACTCTGGTTAGGTTGGCATCGAAAAAAACGCTCTCGGGTGCTTTAGAGTGCCGACTTTATCACTGCGCATGAAGAAATGACCACCTCCAACGTTTGGTTTATGTTTTATAAGCATTTTTAATTTTATTGCTTAAATCGCATTTTCTCGGCGAGCTGAGCACTTTTTCTGAATTGTGCCGCTCCCGTCACTCTGGTTAGGTTGGCATCGAAAAAAACGCTCACGGGTGCTTTAGAGTGCCGAGTTTATTACTGCGCATTAAGAAATGACCACCTCCAACGTTTGGTTTATGTTTTATAAGCATTTTTAATTTTATTGCTTAAATCGCATTTTCTCGGCGAGCTGAGCACTTTTTCTGAATTGTGCCGCTCCCGTCACTCTGGTTAGGTTGGCATCGAAAAAAACGCTCTCGGGTGCTTTAGAGTGCCGAGTTATTCACTGCGCATGAAGAAATGACCACCTCCAACGTTTGGTTTATGTTTTATAAGCATTTTTAATTTTATTGCTTAAATCGCATTTTCTCGGCGAGCTGAGCACTTTTTCTGAATTGTGCCGCTCCCGTCACTCTGGTTAGGTTGGCATCGAAAAAAACGCTCTCGGGTGCTTTAGAGTGCCGAGTTTATCACTGCGCATGAAGAAATGACCACCTCCAACGTTTGGTTTATGTTTTATAAGCATTTTTAATTTTATTGCTTAAATCGCATTTTCTCGGCGAGCTGAGCGCTTTTTCTGAATTGTGCCGCTCCCGTCACTCTGGTTAGGTTGGCATCGAAAAAAACGCTCTCGGGTGCTTTAGAGTGCCGAGTTTATCACTGCGCATGAAGAAATGACCACCTCCAACGTTTGGTTTATGTTTTATAAGCATTTTTAATTTTATTGCTTAAATCGCATTTTCTCGGCGAGCTGAGCGCTTTTTCTGAATTGTGCCGCTCCCGTAACTCTGGTTAGGTTGGCATCGAAAAAAACGCTCTCGGGTGCTTTAGAGTGCCGAGTTTATCACTGCGCATGAAGAAATGACCACTTCCAACGTTTGGTTTATGTTTTATAAGCATTTCTAATTTTATTGCTTAAATCGCATTTTCTCGGCGAGCTGAGCACTTTTTCTGAATTGTGCCGCTCCCGTCACTCTGGTTAGGTTGGCATCGAAAAAAACGCTCTCGGGTGCTTTAGAGTGCCGAGTTATTCACTGCGCATGAAGAAATGACCACCTCCAACGTTTGGTTTATGTTTAATAAGCATTTTTAATTTTATTGCTTAAATCGCATTTTCTCGGCGAGCTGAGCACTTTTTCTGAATTGTGCCGCTCCCGTCACTCTGGTTAGGTTGGCATCGAAAAAAACGCTCTCGGGTGCTTTAGAGTGCCGAGTTTATTACTGCGCATTAGGAAATGACCACCTCCAACGTTTGGTTTATGTTTTATAAGCATTTTTAATTTTATTGCTTAAATCGCATTTTCTCGGCGAGCTGAGCGCTTTTTCTGAATTGTGCCGCTCCCGTCACTCTGGTTAGGTTGGCATCGAAAAAAACGCTCTCGGGTGCTTTAGAGTGCCGAGTTTATTACTGCGCATTAAGAAATGACCACCTCCAACGTTTGGTTTATGTTTTATAAGCATTTTTAATTTTATTGCTTAAATCGCATTTTCTCGGCGAGCTGAGCACTTTTTCTGAATTGTGCCGCTCCCGTCACTCTGGTTAGGTTGGCATCGAAAAAAACGCTCTCGGGTGCTTTAGAGTGCCGAGTTTATTACTGCGCATTGAGAAATGACCACCTCCAACGTTTGGTTTATGTTTTATAAGCATTTTTAATTTTATTGCTTAAATCGCATTTTCTCGGCGAGCTGAGCACTTTTTCTGAATTGTGCCGCTCCCGTCACTCTGGTTAGGTTGGCATCGAAAAAAACGCTCTCGGGTGCTTTAGAGTGCCGAGTTATTCACTGCGCATGAAGAAATGACCACCTCCAACGTTTGGTTTATGTTTTATAAGCATTTTTAATTTTATTGCTTAAATCGCATTTTCTCGGCGAGCTGAGCACTTTTTCTGAATTGTGCCGCTCCCGTCACTCTGGTTAGGTTGGCATCGAAAAAAACGCTCTCGGGTGCTTTAGAGTGCCGAGTTTATCACTGCGCATGAAGAAATGACCACCTCCAACGTTCGGTTTATGTTTTATAAGCATTTTTAATTTTATTGCTTAAATCGCATTTTCTCGGCGAGCTGAGCGCTTTTTCTGAATTGTGCCGCTCCCGTCACTCTGGTTAGGTTGGCATCGAAAAAAACGCTCTCGGGTGCTTTAGAGTGCCGAGTTATTCACTGCGCATGAAGAAATGACCACCTCCAATGTTTGGTTTATGTTTAATAAGCATTTTTAATTTTATTGCTTAAATCGCATTTTCTCGGCGAGCTGAGCGCTTTTTCTGAATTGTGCCGCTCCCGTCACTCTGGTTAGGTTGGCATCGAAAAAAACGCTCTCGGGTGCTTTAGAGTGCCGAGTTATTCACTGCGCATGAAGAAATGACCACCTCCAACGTTTGGTTTATGTTTAATAAGCATTTTTAATTTTATTGCTTAAATCGCATTTTCTCGGCGAGCTGAGCACTTTTTCTGAATTGTGCCGCTCCCGTCACTCTGGTTAGGTTGGCATCGAAAAAAACGCTCTCGGGTGCTTTAGAGTGCCGAGTTTATTACTGCGCATTAAGAAATGACCACCTCCAACGTTTGGTTTATGTTTTATAAGCATTTTTAATTTTATTGCTTAAATCGCATTTTCTCGGCGAGCTGAGCACTTTTTCTGAATTGTGCCGCTCCCGTCACTCTGGTTAGGTTGGCATCGAAAAAAACGCTCTCGGGTGCTTTAGAGTGCCGAGTTTATTACTGCGCATTAAGAAATGACCACCTCCAACGTTTGATTTATGTTTTATAAGCATTTTTAATTTTATTGCTTAAATCGCATTTTCTCGGCGAGCTGAGCACTTTTTCTGAATTGTGCCGCTCCCGTCACTCTGGTTAGGTTGGCATCGAAAAAAACGCTCTCGGGTGCTTTAGAGTGCCGAGTTTATTACTGCGCATTAAGAAATGACCACCTCCAACGTTTGGTTTATGTTTTATAAGCATTTTTAATTTTATTGCTTAAATCGCATTTTCTCGGCGAGCTGAGCACTTTTTCTGAATTGTGCCGCTCCCGTCACTCTGGTTAGGTTGGCATCGAAAAAAACGCTCTCGGGTGCTTTAGAGTGCCGAGTTATTCACTGCGCATGAAGAAATGACCACCTCCAACGTTTGGTTTATGTTTAATAAGCATTTTTAATTTTATTGCTTGAATCGCATTTTCTCGGCGAGCTGAGCACTTTTTCTGAATTGTGCCGCTCCCGTCACTCTGGTTAGGTTGGCATCGAAAAAAACGCTCTCGGGTGCTTTAGAGTGCCGAGTTTATCACTGCGCATGAAGAAATGACCACCTCCAACGTTTGGTTTATGTTTTATAAGCATTTTTAATTTTATTGCTTAAATCGCATTTTCTCGGCGAGCTGAGCACTTTTTCTGAATTGTGCCGCTCCCGTCACTCTGGTTAGGTTGGCATCGAAAAAAACGCTCTCGGGTGCTTTAGAGTGCCGAGTTTATCACTGCGCATGAAGAAATGACCACCTCCAACGTTTGGTTTATGTTTTATAAGCATTTTTAATTTTATTGCTTAAATCGCATTTTCTCGGCGAGCTGAGCGCTTTTTCTGAATTGTGCCGCTCCCGTCACTCTGGTTAGGTTGGCATCGAAAAAAACGCTCTCGGGTGCTTTAGAGTGCCGAGTTTATTACTGCGCATTAAGAAATGACCACCTCCAACGTTTGGTTTATGTTTTATAAGCATTTTTAATTTTATTGCTTAAATCGCATTTTCTCGGCGAGCTGAGCACTTTTTCTAAATTGTGCCGCTCCCGTCACTCTGGTTAGGTTGGCATCGAAAAAAACGCTCTCGGGTGCTTTAGAGTGCCGAGTTTATTACTGCGCATTAAGAAATGACCACCTCCAACGTTTGGTTTACGTTTTATAAGCATTTTTAATTTTATTGCTTAAATCGCATTTTCTCGGCGAGCTGAGCACTTTTTCTGAATTGTGCCGCTCCCGTCACTCTGGTTAGGTTGGCATCGAAAAAAACGCTCTCGGGTGCTTTAGAGTGCCGAGTTATTCACTGCGCATGAAGAAATGACCACCTCCAACGTTTGGTTTATGTTTAATAAGCATTTTTAATTTTATTGCTTGAATCGCATTTTCTCGGCGAGCTGAGCACTTTTTCTGAATTGTGCCGCTCCCGTCACTCTGGTTAGGTTGGCATCGAAAAAAACGCTCTCGGGTGCTTTAGAGTGCCGAGTTTATCACTGCGCATGAAGAAATGACCACCTCCAACGTTTGGTTTATGTTTTATAAGCATTTTTAATTTTATTGCTTAAATCGCATTTTCTCGGCGAGCTGAGCACTTTTTCTGAATTGTGCCGCTCCCGTCACTCTGGTTAGGTTGGCATCGAAAAAAACACTCTCGGGTGCTTTAGAGTGCCGAGTTTATCACTGCGCATGAAGAAATGACCACCTCCAACGTTTGGTTTATGTTTTATAAGCATTTTTAATTTTATTGCTTAAATCGCATTTTCTCGGCGAGCTGAGCGCTTTTTCTGAATTGTGCCGCTCCCGTCACTCTGGTTAGGTTGGCATCGAAAAAAACGCTCTCGGGTGCTTTAGAGTGCCGAGTTTATTACTGCGCATTAAGAAATGACCACCTCCAACGTTTGGTTTATGTTTTATAAGCATTTTTAATTTTATTGCTTAAATCGCATTTTCTCGGCGAGCTGAGCACTTTTTCTGAATTGTGCCGCTCCCGTCACTCTGGTTAGGTTGGCATCGAAAAAAACGCTCACGGGTGCTTTAGAGTGCCGAGTTTATTACTGCGCATTAAGAAATGACCACCTCCAACGTTTGGTTTATGTTTTATAAGCATTTTTAATTTTATTGCTTAAATCGCATTTTCTCGGCGAGCTGAGCACTTTTTCTGAATTGTGCCGCTCCCGTCACTCTGGTTAGGTTGGCATCGAAAAAAACGCTCTCGGCTGCTTTAGAGTGCCGAGTTATTCACTGCGCATGGAGAAATGACCACCTCCAACGTTTGGTTTATGTTTTATAAGCATTTTTAATTTTATTGCTTAAATCGCATTTTCTCGGCGAGCTGAGCACTTTTTCTGAATTGTGCCGCTCCCGTCACTCTGGTTAGGTTGGCATCGAAAAAAACGCTCTCGGGTGCTTTAGAGTGCCGAGTTTATCACTGCGCATGAAGAAATGACCACCTCCAACGTTTGGTTTATGTTTTATAAGCATTTTTAATTTTATTGCTTAAATCGCATTTTCTCGGCGAGCTGAGCGCTTTTTCTGAATTGTGCCGCTCCCGTCACTCTGGTTAGGTTGGCATCGAAAAAAACGCTCTCGGGTGCTTTAGAGTGCCGAGTTTATTACTGCGCATTAAGAAATGACCACCTCCAACGTTTGGTTTTTGTTTTATAAGCATTTTTAATTTTATTGCTTAAATCGCATTTTCTCGGCGAGCTGAGCACTTTTTCTGAATTGTGCCGCTCCCGTCACTCTGGTTAGGTTGGCATCGAAAAAAACGCTCTCGGGTGCTTTAGAGTGCCGAGTTATTCACTGCGCATGAAGAAATGACCACCTCCAACGTTTGGTTTATGTTTTATAAGCATTTTTAATTTTATTGCTTAAATCGCATTTTCTCGGCGAGCTGAGCACTTTTTCTGAATTGTGCCGCTCCCGTCACTCTGGTTAGGTTGGCATCGAAAAAAACGCTCTCGGGTGCTTTAGAGTGCCGAGTTTATCACTGCGCATGAAAAAATGACCACCTCCAACGTTTGGTTTATGTTTTATAAGCATTTTTAATTTTATTGCTTAAATCGCATTTTCTCGGCGAGCTGAGCGCTTTTTCTGAATTTTGCCGCTCCCGTCACTCTGGTTAGGTTGGCATCGAAAAAAACGCTCTCGGGTGCTTTAGAGTGCCGAGTTATTCACTGCGCATGAAGAAATGACCACCTCCAATGTTTGGTTTATGTTTAATAAGCATTTGTAATTTTATTGCTTAAATCGCATTTTCTCGGCGAGCTGAGCGCTTTTTCTGAATTGTGCCGCTCCCGTCACTCTGGTTAGGTTGGCATCGAAAAAAACGCTCTCGGGTGCTTTAGAGTGCCGAGTTATTCACTGCGCATGAAGAAATGACCACCTCCAACGTTTGGTTTATGTTTAATAAGCATTTTTAATTTTATTGCTTAAATCGCATTTTCTCGGCGAGCTGAGCACTTTTTCTGAATTGTGCCGCTCCCGTCACTCTGGTTAGGTTGGCATCGAAAAAAACGCTCTCGGGTGCTTAAGAGTGCCGAGTTTATTACTGCGCATTAAGAAATGACCACCTCCAACGTTTGGTTTATGTTTTATAAGCATTTTTAATTTTATTGCTTAAATCGCATTTTCTCGGCGAGCTGAGCACTTTTTCTGAATTGTGCCGCTCCCGTCACTCTGGTTAGGTTGGCATCGAAAAAAACGCTCTCGGGTGCTTTAGAGTGCCGAGTTTATTAATGCGCATTAAGAAATGACCACCTCCAACGTTTGGTTTATGTTTTATAAGCATTTTTAATTTTATTGCTTAAATCGCATTTTCTCGGCGAGCTGAGCACCTTTTCTGAATTGTGCCGCTCCCGTCACTCTGGTTAGGTTGGCATCGAAAAAAACGCTCTCGGGTGCTTTAGAGTGCCGAGTTATTCACTGCGCATGAAGAAATGACCACCTCCAACGTTTGGTTTATGTTTAATAAGCATTTTTTATTTTATTGCTTGAATCGCATTTTCTCGGCGAGCTGAGCACTTTTTCTGAATTGTGCCGCTCCCGTCACTCTGGTTAGGTTGGCATCGAAAAAAACGCTCTCGGGTGCTTTAGAGTGCCGAGTTTATCACTGCGCATGAAGAAATGACCACCTCCAACGTTTGGTTTATGTTTTATAAGCATTTTTAATTTTATTGCTTAAATCGCATTTTCTCGGCGAGCTGAGCACTTTTTCTGAATTGTGCCGCTCCCGTCACTCTGGTTAGGTTGGCATCGAAAAAAACGCTCTCGGGTGCTTTAGAGTGCCGAGTTTATCACTGCGCATGAAGAAATGACCACCTCCAACGTTTGGTTTATGTTTTATAAGCATTTTTAATTTTATTGCTTAAATCGCATTTTCTCGGCGAGCTGAGCGCTTTTTCTGAATTGTGCCGCTCCCGTCACTCTGGTTAGGTTGGCATCGAAAAAAACGCTCTCGGGTGCTTTAGAGTGCCGAGTTTATTACTGCGCATTAAGAAATGACCACCTCCAACGTTTGGTTTATGTTTTATAAGCATTTTTAATTTTATTGCTTAAATCGCATTTTCTCGGCGAGCTGAGCACTTTTTCTGAATTGTGCCGCTCGCGTCACTCTGGTTAGGTTGGCATCGAAAAAAACGCTCTCGGGTGCTTTAGAGTGCCGAGTTTATTACTGCGCATTAAGAAATGACCACCTCCAACGTTTGGTTTATGTTTTATAAGCATTTTTAATTTTATTGCTTAAATCGCATTTTCTCGGCGAGCTGAGCACTTTTTCTGAATTGTGCCGCTCCCGTCACTCTGGTTAGGTTGGCATCGAAAAAAACGCTATCGGGTGCTTTAGAGTGCCGAGTTATTCACTGCGCATGAAGAAATGACCACCTCCAACGTTTGGTTTATGTTTAATAAGCATTTTTAATTTTATTGCTTAAATCGCATTTTCTCGGCGAGCTGAGCACTTTTTCTGAATTGTGCCGCTCCCGTCACTCTGGTTAGGTTGGCATCGAAAAAAACGCTCTCGGGTGATTTAGAGTGCCGAGTTTATTACTGCGCATTAAGAAATGACCACCTCCAACGTTTGGTTTATGTTTTATAAGCATTTTTAATTTTATTGCTTAAATCGCATTTTCTCGGCGAGCTGAGCACTTTTTCTGAATTGTGCCGCTCCCGTCACTCTGGTTAGGTTGGCATCGAAAAAAACGCTCTCGGGTGCTTTAGAGTGCCAAGTTTATTACTGCGCATTAAGAAATGACCACCTCCAACGTTTGGTTTATGTTTTATAAGCATTTTTAATTTTATTGCTTAAATCGCATTTTCTCGGCGAGCTGAGCACTTTTTCTGAATTGTGCCGCTCCCGTCACTCTGGTTAGGTTGGCATCGAAAAAAACGCTCTCGGGTGCTTTAGAGTGCCGAGTTTATTACTGCGCATTAAGAAATGACCACCTCCAACGTTTGGTTTATGTTTTATAAGCATTTTTAATTTTATTGCTTAAATCGCATTTTCTCGGCGAGCTGAGCACTTTTTCTGAATTGTGCCGCTCCCGTCACTTGGCATCGAAAAAAACGCTCTCGGGTGCTTTAGAGTGCCGAGTTATTCACTGCGCATGAAGAAATGACCACCTCCAACGTTTGGTTTATGTTTTATAAGCATTTTTAATTTTATTGCTTAAATCGCATTTTCTCGGCGAGCTGAGCGCTTTTTCTGAATTGTGCCGCTCCCGTCACTCTGGTTAGGTTGGCATCGAAAAAAACGCTCTCGGGTGCTTTAGAGTGCCGAGTTATTCACTGCGCATGAAGAAATGACCACCTCCAACGTTTGGTTTATGTTTAATAAGCATTTTTAATTTTATTGCTTAAATCGCATTTTCTCGGCGAGCTGAGCACTTTTTCTGAATTGTGCCGCTCCCGTCACTCTGGTTAGGTTGGCATCGAAAAAAACGCTCTCGGGTGCTTTAGAGTGCCGAGTTTATTACTGCGCATTAGGAAATGACCACCTCCAACGTTTGGTTTATGTTTTATAAGCATTTTTAATTTTATTGCTTAAATCGCATTTTCTCGGCGAGCTGAGCGCTTTTTCTGAATTGTGCCGCTCCCGTCACTCTGGTTAGGTTGGCATCGAAAAAAACGCTCTCGGGTGCTTTAGAGTGCCGAGTTTATTACTGCGCATTAAGAAATGACCACCTCCAACGTTTGGTTTATGTTTTATAAGCATTTTTAATTTTATTGCTTAAATCGCATTTTCTCGGCGAGCTGAGCACTTTTTCTGAATTGTGCCGCTCCCGTCACTCTGGTTAGGTTGGCATCGAAAAAAACGCTCTCGGGTGCTTTAGAGTGCCGAGTTTATTACTGCGCATTGAGAAATGACCACCTCCAACGTTTGGTTTATGTTTTATAAGCATTTTTAATTTTATTGCTTAAATCGCATTTTCTCGGCGAGCTGAGCACTTTTTCTGAATTGTGCCGCTCCCGTCACTCTGGTTAGGTTGGCATCGAAAAAAACGCTCTCGGGTGCTATAGAGTGCCGAGTTTATTACTGCGCATTAAGAAATGACCACCTCCAACGTTTGGTTTATGTTTTATAAGCATTTTTAATTTTATTGCTTAAATCGCATTTTCTCGGCGAGCTGAGCGCTTTTTCTGAATTGTGCCGCTCCCGTCACTCTGGTTAGGTTGGCATCGAAAAAAACGCTCTCGGGTGCTTTAGAGTGCCGAGTTTATCACTGCGCATGAAGAAATGACCACCTCCAACGTTTGGTTTATGTTTTATAAGCATTTTTAATTTTATTGCTTAAATCGCATTTTCTCGGCGAGCTGAGCGCTTTTTCTGAATTGTGCCGCTCCCGTAACTCTGGTTAGGTTGGCATCGAAAAAAACGCTCTCGGGTGCTTTAGAGTGCCGAGTTTATCACTGCGCATGAAGAAATGACCACTTCCAACGTTTGGTTTATGTTTTATAAGCATTTTTAATTTTATTGCTTAAATCGCATTTTCTCGGCGAGCTGAGCACTTTTTCTGAATTGTGCCGCTCCCGTCACTCTGGTTAGGTTGGCATCGAAAAAAACAATCTCGGGTGCTCTAGAGTGCCGAGTTTATTACTGCGCATTAAGAAATGACCACCTCCAACGTTTGGTTTATGTTTTATAAGCATTTTTAATTTTATTGCTTAAATCGCATTTTCTCGGCGAGCTGAGCACTTTTTCTGAATTGTGCCGCTCCCGTCACTCTGGTTAGGTTGGCATCGAAAAAAACGCTCTCGGGTGCTTTAGAGTGCCGAGTTTATTACTGCGCATTAAGAAATGACCACCTCCAACGTTTGGTTTATGTTTTATAAGCATTTTTAATTTTATTGCTTAAATCGCATTTTCTCGGCGAGCTGAGCACTTTTTCTGAATTGTGCCGCTCCCGTCACTCTGGTTAGGTTGGCATCGAAAAAAACGCTCTCGGGTGCTTTAGAGTGCCGAGTTATTCACTGCGCATGAAGAAATGACCACCTCCAACGTTTGGTTTATGTTTTATAAGCATTTTGAATTGTATTGCTTAAATCGCATTTTCTCGGCGAGCTGAGCACTTTTTCTGAATTGTGCCGCTCCCGTCACTCTGGTTAGGTTGGCATCGAAAAAAACGCTCTCGGGTGCTTTAGAGTGCCGAGTTTATCACTGCGCATGAAGAAATGACCACCTCCAACGTTTGGTTTATGTTTTATAAGCATTTTTAATTTTATTGCTTAAATCGCATTTTCTCGGCAAGCTGAGCACTTTTTCTGAATTGTGCCGCTCCCGTCACTCTGGTTAGGTTGGCATCGAAAAAAACGCTCTCGGGTGCTTTAGAGTGCCGAGTTTATCACTGCGCATGAAGAAATGACCACCTCCAACGTTTGGTTTATGTTTTATAAGCATTTTTAATTTTATTGCTTAAATCGCATTTTCTCGGCGAGCTGAGCGCTTGTTTCTGAATTGTGACGCTCCCGTCACTCTGGTTAGGTTGGCATCGAAAAAAACGCTCTCGGGTGCTTTAGAGTGCCGACTTTATCACTGCGCATGAAGAAATGACCACCTCCAACGTTTGGTTTATGTTTTATAAGCATTTTTAATTTTATTGCTTAAATCGCATTTTCTCGGCGAGCTGAGCACTTTTTCTGAATTGTGCCGCTCCCGTCACTCTGGTTAGGTTGGCATCGAAAAAAACGCTCACGGGTGCTTTAGAGTGCCGAGTTTATTACTGCGCATTAAGAAATGACCACCTCCAACGTTTGGTTTATGTTTTATAAGCATTTTTAATTTTATTGCTTAAATCGCATTTTCTCGGCGAGCTGAGCACTTTTTCTGAATTGTGCCGCTCCCGTCACTCTGGTTAGGTTGGCATCGAAAAAAACGCTCTCGGGTGCTTTAGAGTGCCGAGTTATTCACTGCGCATGAAGAAATGACCACCTCCAACGTTTGGTTTATGTTTTATAAGCATTTTTAATTTTATTGCTTAAATCGCATTTTCTCGGCGAGCTGAGCACTTTTTCTGAATTGTGCCGCTCCCGTCACTCTGGTTAGGTTGGCATCGAAAAAAACGCTCTCGGGTGCTTTAGAGTGCCGAGTTTATCACTGCGCATGAAGAAATGACCACCTCCAACGTTTGGTTTATGTTTTATAAGCATTTTTAATTGTATTGCTTAAATCGCATTTTCTCGGCGAGCTGAGCGCTTTTTCTGAATTGTGCCGCTCCCGTCACTCTGGTTAGGTTGGCATCGAAAAAAACGCTCTCGGGTGCTTTAGAGTGCCGAGTTTATCACTGCGCATGAAGAAATGACCACCTCCAACGTTTGGTTTATGTTTTATAAGCATTTTTAATTTTATTGCTTAAATCGCATTTTCTCGGCGAGCTGAGCGCTTTTTCTGAATTGTGCCGCTCCCGTAACTCTGGTTAGGTTGGCATCGAAAAAAACGCTCTCGGGTGCTTTAGAGTGCCGAGTTTATCACTGCGCATGAAGAAATGACCACTTCCAACGTTTGGTTTATGTTTTATAAGCATTTCTAATTTTATTGCTTAAATCGCATTTTCTCGGCGAGCTGAGCACTTTTTCTGAATTGTGCCGCTCCCGTCACTCTGGTTAGGTTGGCATCGAAAAAAACGCTCTCGGGTGCTTTAGAGTGCCGAGTTATTCACTGCGCATGAAGAAATGACCACCTCCAACGTTTGGTTTATGTTTAATAAGCATTTTTAATTTTATTGCTTAAATCGCATTTTCTCGGCGAGCTGAGCACTTTTTCTGAATTGTGCCGCTCCCGTCACTCTGGTTAGGTTGGCATCGAAAAAAACGCTCTCGGGTGCTTTAGAGTGCCGAGTTTATTACTGCGCATTAGGAAATGACCACCTCCAACGTTTGGTTTATGTTTTATAAGCATTTTTAATTTTATTGCTTAAATCGCATTTTCTCGGCGAGCTGAGCGCTTTTTCTGAATTGTGCCGCTCCCGTCACTCTGGTTAGGTTGGCATCGAAAAAAACGCTCTCGGGTGCTTTAGAGTGCCGAGTTTATTACTGCGCATTAAGAAATGACCACCTCCAACGTTTGGTTTATGTTTTATAAGCATTTTTAATTTTATTGCTTAAATCGCATTTTCTCGGCGAGCTGAGCACTTTTTCTGAATTGTGCCGCTCCCGTCACTCTGGTTAGGTTGGCATCGAAAAAAACGCTCTCGGGTGCTTTAGAGTGCCGAGTTTATTAATGCGCATTAAGAAATGACCACCTCCAACGTTTGGTTTATGTTTTATAAGCATTTTTAATTTTATTGCTTAAATCGCATTTTCTCGGCGAGCTGAGCACTTTTTCTGAATTGTGCCGCTCCCGTCACTCTGGTTAGGTTGGCATCGAAAAAAACGCTCTCGGGTGCTTTAGAGTGCCGAGTTATTCACTGCGCATGAAGAAATGACCACCTCCAACGTTTGGTTTATGTTTAATAAGCATTTTTTATTTTATTGCTTGAATCGCATTTTCTCGGCGAGCTGAGCACTTTTTCTGAATTGTGCCGCTCCCGTCACTCTGGTTAGGTTGGCATCGAAAAAAACGCTCTCGGGTGCTTTAGAGTGCCGAGTTTATCACTGCGCATGAAGAAATGACCACCTCCAACGTTTGGTTTATGTTTTATAAGCATTTTTAATTTTATTGCTTAAATCGCATTTTCTCGGCGAGCTGAGCACTTTTTCTGAATTGTGCCGCTCCCGTCACTCTGGTTAGGTTGGCATCGAAAAAAACGCTCTCGGGTGCTTTAGAGTGCCGAGTTTATCACTGCGCATGAAGAAATGACCACCTCCAACGTTTGGTTTATGTTTTATAAGCATTTTTAATTTTATTGCTTAAATCGCATTTTCTCGGCGAGCTGAGCGCTTTTTCTGAATTGTGCCGCTCCCGTCACTCTGGTTAGGTTGGCATCGAAAAAAACGCTCTCGGGTGCTTTAGAGTGCCGAGTTTATTACTGCGCATTAAGAAATGACCACCTCCAACGTTTGGTTTATGTTTTATAAGCATTTTTAATTTTATTGCTTAAATCGCATTTTCTCGGCGAGCTGAGCACTTTTTCTGAATTGTGCCGCTCGCGTCACTCTGGTTAGGTTGGCATCGAAAAAAACGCTCTCGGGTGCTTTAGAGTGCCGAGTTTATTACTGCGCATTAAGAAATGACCACCTCCAACGTTTGGTTTATGTTTTATAAGCATTTTTAATTTTATTGCTTAAATCGCATTTTCTCGGCGAGCTGAGCACTTTTTCTGAATTGTGCCGCTCCCGTCACTCTGGTTAGGTTGGCATCGAAAAAAACGCTATCGGGTGCTTTAGAGTGCCGAGTTATTCACTGCGCATGAAGAAATGACCACCTCCAACGTTTGGTTTATGTTTAATAAGCATTTTTAATTTTATTGCTTAAATCGCATTTTCTCGGCGAGCTGAGCACTTTTTCTGAATTGTGCCGCTCCCGTCACTCTGGTTAGGTTGGCATCGAAAAAAACGCTCTCGGGTGATTTAGAGTGCCGAGTTTATTACTGCGCATTAAGAAATGACCACCTCCAACGTTTGGTTTATGTTTTATAAGCATTTTTAATTTTATTGCTTAAATCGCATTTTCTCGGCGAGCTGAGCACTTTTTCTGAATTGTGCCGCTCCCGTCACTCTGGTTAGGTTGGCATCGAAAAAAACGCTCTCGGGTGCTTTAGAGTGCCAAGTTTATTACTGCGCATTAAGAAATGACCACCTCCAACGTTTGGTTTATGTTTTATAAGCATTTTTAATTTTATTGCTTAAATCGCATTTTCTCGGCGAGCTGAGCGCTTTTTCTGAATTGTGCCGCTCCCGTCACTCTGGTTAGGTTGGCATCGAAAAAAACGCTCTCGGGTGCTTTAGAGTGCCGAGTTATTCACTGCGCATGAAGAAATGACCACCTCCAACGTTTGGTTTATGTTTTATAAGCATTTTTAATTTTATTGCTTAAATCGCATTTTCTCGGCGAGCTGAGCGCTTTTTCTGAATTGTGCCGCTCCCGTCACTCTGGTTAGGTTGGCATCGAAAAAAACGCTCTCGGGTGCTTTAGAGTGCCGAGTTTATCACTGCGCATGAAGAAATGACCACCTCCAACGTTTGGTTTATGTTTTATAAGCATTTTTAATTTTATTGCTTAAATCGCATTTTCTCGGCGAGCTGAGCGCTTTTTCTGAATTGTGCCGCTCCCGTCACTCTGGTTAGGTTGGCATCGAAAAAAACGCTCTCGGGTGCTTAAGAGTGCCGAGTTTATTACTGCGCATTAAGAAATGACCACCTCCAACGTTTGGTTTATGTTTTATAAGCATTTTTAATTTTATTGCTTAAATCGCATTTTCTCGGTGAGCTGAGCACTTTTTCTGAATTGTGCCGCTCCCGTCACTCTGGTTAGGTTGGCATCGAAAAAAACGCTCTCGGGTGCTTTAGAGTGCCGAGTTTATTACTGCGCATTAAGAAATGACCACCTCCAACGTTTGGTTTATGTTTTATAAGCATTTTTAATTTTATTGCTTAAATCGCATTTTCTCGGCGAGCTGAGCACTTTTTCTGAATTGTGCCGCTCCCGTCACTCTGGTTAGGTTGGCATCGAAAAAAACGCTCTCGGGTGCTTTAGAGTGCCGAGTTTATTACTGCGCATTAAGAAATGACCACCTCCAACGTTTGGTTTATGTTTTATAAGCATTTTTAATTTTATTGCTTAAATCGCATTTTCTCGGCGAGCTGAGCACTTTTTCTGAATTGTGCCGCTCCCGTCACTTGGCATCGAAAAAAACGCTCTCGGGTGCTTTAGAGTGCCGAGTTATTCACTGCGCATGAAAAAATGACCACCTCCAACGTTTGGTTTATGTTTTATAAGCATTTTTAATTTTATTGCTTAAATCGCATTTTCTCGGCGAGCTGAGCGCTTTTTCTGAATTGTGCCGCTCCCGTCACTCTGGTTAGGTTGGCATCGAAAAAAACGCTCTCGGGTGCTTTAGAGTGCCGAGTTATTCACTGCGCATGAAGAAATGACCACCTCCAACGTTTGGTTTATGTTTAATAAGCATTTTTAATTTTATTGCTTAAATCGCATTTTCTCGGCGAGCTGAGCACTTTTTCTGAATTGTGCCGCTCCCGTCACTCTGGTTAGGTTGGCATCGAAAAAAACGCTCTCGGGTGCTTTAGAGTGCCGAGTTTATTACTGCGCATTAGGAAATGACCACCTCCAACGTTTGGTTTATGTTTTATAAGCATTTTTAATTTTATTGCTTAAATCGCATTTTCTCGGCGAGCTGAGCGCTTTTTCTGAATTGTGCCGCTCCCGTCACTCTGGTTAGGTTGGCATCGAAAAAAACGCTCTCGGGTGCTTTAGAGTGCCGAGTTTATTACTGCGCATTAAGAAATGACCACCTCCAACGTTTGGTTTATGTTTTATAAGCATTTTTAATTTTATTGCTTAAATCGCATTTTCTCGGCGAGCTGAGCACTTTTTCTGAATTGTGCCGCTCCCGTCACTCTGGTTAGGTTGGCATCGAAAAAAACGCTCTCGGGTGCTTTAGAGTGCCGAGTTTATTACTGCGCATTGAGAAATGACCACCTCCAACGTTTGGTTTATGTTTTATAAGCATTTTTAATTTTATTGCTTAAATCGCATTTTCTCGGCGAGCTGAGCACTTTTTCTGAATTGTGCCGCTCCCGTCACTCTGGTTAGGTTGGCATCGAAAAAAACGCTCTCGGGTGCTATAGAGTGCCGAGTTTATTACTGCGCATTAAGAAATGACCACCTCCAACGTTTGGTTTATGTTTTATAAGCATTTTTAATTTTATTGCTTAAATCGCATTTTCTCGGCGAGCTGAGCGCTTTTTCTGAATTGTGCCGCTCCCGTCACTCTGGTTAGGTTGGCATCGAAAAAAACGCTCTCGGGTGCTTTAGAGTGCCGAGTTTATCACTGCGCATGAAGAAATGACCACCTCCAACGTTTGGTTTATGTTTTATAAGCATTTTTAATTTTATTGCTTAAATCGCATTTTCTCGGCGAGCTGAGCGCTTTTTCTGAATTGTGCCGCTCCCGTAACTCTGGTTAGGTTGGCATCGAAAAAAACGCTCTCGGGTGCTTTAGAGTGCCGAGTTTATCACTGCGCATGAAGAAATGACCACTTCCAACGTTTGGTTTATGTTTTATAAGCATTTTTAATTTTATTGCTTAAATCGCATTTTCTCGGCGAGCTGAGCACTTTTTCTGAATTGTGCCGCTCCCGTCACTCTGGTTAGGTTGGCATCGAAAAAAACGCTCTCGGGTGCTCTAGAGTGCCGAGTTTATTACTGCGCATTAAGAAATGACCACCTCCAACGTTTGGTTTATGTTTTATAAGCATTTTTAATTTTATTGCTTAAATCGCATTTTCTCGGCGAGCTGAGCACTTTTTCTGAATTGTGCCGCTCCCGTCACTCTGGTTAGGTTGGCATCGAAAAAAACGCTCTCGGGTGCTTTAGAGTGCCGAGTTTATTACTGCGCATTAAGAAATGACCACCTCCAACGTTTGGTTTATGTTTTATAAGCATTTTTAATTTTATTGCTTAAATCGCATTTTCTCGGCGAGCTGAGCACTTTTTCTGAATTGTGCCGCTCCCGTCACTCTGGTTAAGTTGGCATCGAAAAAAACGCTCTCGGGTGCTTTAGAGTGCCGAGTTATTCACTGCGCATGAAGAAATGACCACCTCCAACGTTTGGTTTATGTTTTATAAGCATTTTTAATTTTATTGCTTAAATCGCATTTTCTCGGCGAGCTGAGCACTTTTTCTGAATTGTGCCGCTCCCGTCACTCTGGTTAGGTTGGCATCGAAAAAAACGCTCTCGGGTGCTTTAGAGTGCCGAGTTATTCACTGCGCATGAAGAAATGACCACCTCCAACGTTTGGTTTATGTTTTATAAGCATTTTTAATTTTATTGCTTAAATCGCATTTTCTCGGCGAGCTGAGCACTTTTTCTGAATTGTGCCGCTCCCGTCACTCTGGTTAGGTTGGCATCGAAAAAAACGCTCTCGGGTGCTTTAGAGTGCCGAGTTTATCACTGCGCATGAAGAAATGACCACCTCCAACGTTTGGTTTATGTTTTATAAGCATTTTTAATTGTATTGCTTAAATCGCATTTTCTCGGCGAGCTGAGCGCTTTTTCTGAATTGTGCCGCTCCCGTCACTCTGGTTAGGTTGGCATCGAAAAAAACGCTCTCGGGTGCTTTAGAGTGCCGAGTTTATTACTGCGCATTAAGAAATGACCACCTCCAACGTTTGGTTTATGTTTTATAAGCATTTTTAATTTTATTGCTTAAATCGCATTTTCTCGGCGAGCTGAGCACTTTTTCTGAATTGTGCCGCTCCCGTCACTCTGGTTAGGTTGGCATCGAAAAAAACGCTCTCGGGTGCTTTAGAGTGCCGAGTTATTCACTGCGCATGAAGAAATGACCACCTCCAACGTTTGGTTTATGTTTTATAAGCATTTTTAATTTTATTGCTTAAATCGCATTTTCTCGGCGAGCTGAGCACTTTTTCTGAATTGTGCCGCTCCCGTCACTCTGGTTAGGTTGGCATCGAAAAAAACGCTCTCGGGTGCTTTAGAGTGCCGAGTTATTCACTGCGCATGAAGAAATGACCACCTCCAACGTTTGGTTTATGTTTTATAAGCATTTTTAATTTTATTGCTTAAATCGCATTTTCTCGGCGAGCTGAGCACTTTTTCTGAATTGTGCCGCTCCCGTCACTCTGGTTAGGTTGGCATCGAAAAAAACGCTCTCGGGTGCTTTAGAGTGCCGAGTTTATCACTGCGCATGAAGAAATGACCACCTCCAACGTTTGGTTTATGTTTTATAAGCATTTTTAATTGTATTGCTTAAATCGCATTTTCTCGGCGAGCTGAGCGCTTTTTCTGAATTGTGCCGCTCCCGTCACTCTGGTTAGGTTGGCATCGAAAAAAACGCTCTCGGGTGCTTTAGAGTGCCGAGTTTATCACTGCGCATGAAGAAATGACCACCTCCAACGTTTGGTTTATGTTTTATAAGCATTTTTAATTTTATTGCTTAAATCGCATTTTCTCGGCGAGCTGAGCGCTTTTTCTGAATTGTGCCGCTCCCGTAACTCTGGTTAGGTTGGCATCGAAAAAAACGCTCTCGGGTGCTTTAGAGTGCCGAGTTTATCACTGCGCATGAAGAAATGACCACTTCCAACGTTTGGTTTATGTTTTATAAGCATTTCTAATTTTATTGCTTAAATCGCATTTTCTCGGCGAGCTGAGCACTTTTTCTGAATTGTGCCGCTCCCGTCACTCTGGTTAGGTTGGCATCGAAAAAAACGCTCTCGGGTGCTTTAGAGTGCCGAGTTATTCACTGCGCATGAAGAAATGACCACCTCCAACGTTTGGTTTATGTTTAATAAGCATTTTTAATTTTATTGCTTAAATCGCATTTTCTCGGCGAGCTGAGCACTTTTTCTGAATTGTGCCGCTCCCGTCACTCTGGTTAGGTTGGCATCGAAAAAAACGCTCTCGGGTGCTTTAGAGTGCCGAGTTTATTACTGCGCATTAAGAAATGACCACCTCCAACGTTTGGTTTATGTTTTATAAGCATTTTTAATTTTATTGCTTAAATCGCATTTTCTCGGCGAGCTGAGCACTTTTTCTGAATTGTGCCGCTCCCGTCACTCTGGTTAGGTTGGCATCGAAAAAAACGCTCTCGGGTGCTTTAGAGTGCCGAGTTTATTACTGCGCATTAAGAAATGACCACCTCCAACGTTTGATTTATGTTTTATAAGCATTTTTAATTTTATTGCTTAAATCGCATTTTCTCGGCGAGCTGAGCACTTTTTCTGAATTGTGCCGCTCCCGTCACTCTGGTTAGGTTGGCATCGAAAAAAACGCTCTCGGGTGCTTTAGAGTGCCGAGTTATTCACTGCGCATGAAGAAATGACCACCTCCAACGTTTGGTTTATGTTTAATAAGCATTTTTTATTTTATTGCTTGAATCGAATTTTCTCGGCGAGCTGAGCACTTTTTCTGAATTGTGCCGCTCCCGTCACTCTGGTTAGGTTGGCATCGAAAAAAACGCTCTCGGGTGCTTTAGAGTGCCGAGATTATCACTGCGCATGAAGAAATGACCACCTCCAACGTTTGGTTTATGTTTTATAAGCATTTTTAATTTTATTGCTTAAATCGCATTTTCTCGGCGAGCTGAGCACTTTTTCTGAATTGTGCCGCTCCCGTCACTCTGGTTAGGTTGGCATCGAAAAAAACGCTCTCGGGTGCTTTAGAGTGCCGAGTTTATCACTGCGCATGAAGAAATGACCACCTCCAACGTTTGGTTTATGTTTTATAAGCATTTTTAATTTTATTGCTTAAATCGCATTTTCTCGGCGAGCTGAGCGCTTTTTCTGAATTGTGCCGCTCCCGTCACTCTGGTTAGGTTGGCATCGAAAAAAACGCTCTCGGGTGCTTTAGAGTGCCGAGTTTATTACTGCGCATTAAGAAATGACCACCTCCAACGTTTGGTTTATGTTTTATAAGCATTTTTAATTTTATTGCTTAAATCGCATTTTCTCGGCGAGCTGAGCACTTTTTCTGAATTGTGCCGCTCGCGTCACTCTGGTTAGGTTGGCATCGAAAAAAACGCTCTCGGGTGCTTTAGAGTGCCGAGTTTATTACTGCGCATTAAGAAATGACCACCTCCAACGTTTGGTTTATGTTTTATAAGCATTTTTAATTTTATTGCTTAAATCGCATTTTCTCGGCGAGCTGAGCGCTTTTTCTGAATTGTGCCGCTCCCGTCACTCTGGTTAGGTTGGCATCGAAAAAAACGCTCTCGGGTGCTTTAGAGTGCCGAGTTATTCACTGCGCATGAAGAAATGACCACCTCCAACGTTTGGTTTATGTTTTATAAGCATTTTTAATTTTATTGCTTAAATCGCATTTTCTCGGCGAGCTGAGCGCTTTTTCTGAATTGTGCCGCTCCCGTCACTCTGGTTAGGTTGGCATCGAAAAAAACGCTCTCGGGTGCTTTAGAGTGCCGAGTTTATCACTGCGCATGAAGAAATGACCACCTCCAACGTTTGGTTTATGTTTTATAAGCATTTTTAATTTTATTGCTTAAATCGCATTTTCTCGGCGAGCTGAGCGCTTTTTCTGAATTGTGCCGCTCCCGTCACTCTGGTTAGGTTGGCATCGAAAAAAACGCTCTCGGGTGCTTAAGAGTGCCGAGTTTATTACTGCGCATTAAGAAATGACCACCTCCAACGTTTGGTTTATGTTTTATAAGCATTTTTAATTTTATTGCTTAAATCGCATTTTCTCGGCGAGCTGAGCACTTTTTCTGAATTGTGCCGCTCCCGTCACTCTGGTTAGGTTGGCATCGAAAAAAACGCTCTCGGGTGCTTTAGAGTGCCGAGTTTATTACTGCGCATTAAGAAATGACCACCTCCAACGTTTGGTTTATGTTTTATAAGCATTTTTAATTTTATTGCTTAAATCGCATTTTCTCGGCGAGCTGAGCACTTTTTCTGAATTGTGCCGCTCCCGTCACTCTGGTTAGGTTGGCATCGAAAAAAACGCTCTCGGGTGCTTTAGAGTGCCGAGTTTATTACTGCGCATTAAGAAATGACCACCTCCAACGTTTGGTTTATGTTTTATAAGCATTTTTAATTTTATTGCTTAAATCGCATTTTCTCGGCGAGCTGAGCACTTTTTCTGAATTGTGCCGCTCCCGTCACTTGGCATCGAAAAAAACGCTCTCGGGTGCTTTAGAGTGCCGAGTTATTCACTGCGCATGAAGAAATGACCACCTCCAACGTTTGGTTTATGTTTTATAAGCATTTTTAATTTTATTGCTTAAATCGCATTTTCTCGGCGAGCTGAGCGCTTTTTCTGAATTGTGCCGCTCCCGTCACTCTGGTTAGGTTGGCATCGAAAAAAACGCTCTCGGGTGCTTTAGAGTGCCGAGTTATTCACTGCGCATGAAGAAATGACCACCTCCAACGTTTGGTTTATGTTTAATAAGCATTTTTAATTTTATTGCTTAAATCGCATTTTCTCGGCGAGCTGAGCACTTTTTCTGAATTGTGCCGCTCCCGTCACTCTGGTTAGGTTGGCATCGAAAAAAACGCTCTCGGGTGCTTTAGAGTGCCGAGTTTATTACTGCGCATTAGGAAATGACCACCTCCAACGTTTGGTTTATGTTTTATAAGCATTTTTAATTTTATTGCTTAAATCGCATTTTCTCGGCGAGCTGAGCGCTTTTTCTGAATTGTGCCGCTCCCGTCACTCTGGTTAGGTTGGCATCGAAAAAAACGCTCTCGGGTGCTTTAGAGTGCCGAGTTTATTACTGCGCATTAAGAAATGACCACCTCCAACGTTTGGTTTATGTTTTATAAGCATTTTTAATTTTATTGCTTAAATCGCATTTTCTCGGCGAGCTGAGCACTTTTTCTGAATTGTGCCGCTCCCGTCACTCTGGTTAGGTTGGCATCGAAAAAAACGCTCTCGGGTGCTTTAGAGTGCCGAGTTTATTACTGCGCATTGAGAAATGACCACCTCCAACGTTTGGTTTATGTTTTATAAGCATTTTTAATTTTATTGCTTAAATCGCATTTTCTCGGCGAGCTGAGCACTTTTTCTGAATTGTGCCGCTCCCGTCACTCTGGTTAGGTTGGCATCGAAAAAAACGCTCTCGGGTGCTATAGAGTGCCGAGTTTATTACTGCGCATTAAGAAATGACCACCTCCAACGTTTGGTTTATGTTTTATAAGCATTTTTAATTTTATTGCTTAAATCGCATTTTCTCGGCGAGCTGAGCGCTTTTTCTGAATTGTGCCGCTCCCGTCACTCTGGTTAGGTTGGCATCGAAAAAAACGCTCTCGGGTGCTTTAGAGTGCCGAGTTTATCACTGCGCATGAAGAAATGACCACCTCCAACGTTTGGTTTATGTTTTATAAGCATTTTTAATTTTATTGCTTAAATCGCATTTTCTCGGCGAGCTGAGCGCTTTTTCTGAATTGTGCCGCTCCCGTAACTCTGGTTAGGTTGGCATCGAAAAAAACGCTCTCGGGTGCTTTAGAGTGCCGAGTTTATCACTGCGCATGAAGAAATGACCACTTCCAACGTTTGGTTTATGTTTTATAAGCATTTTTAATTTTATTGCTTAAATCGCATTTTCTCGGCGAGCTGAGCACTTTTTCTGAATTGTGCCGCTCCCGTCACTCTGGTTAGGTTGGCATCGAAAAAAACGCTCTCGGGTGCTCTAGAGTGCCGAGTTTATTACTGCGCATTAAGAAATGACCACCTCCAACGTTTGGTTTATGTTTTATAAGCATTTTTAATTTTATTGCTTAAATCGCATTTTCTCGGCGAGCTGAGCACTTTTTCTGAATTGTGCCGCTCCCGTCACTCTGGTTAGGTTGGCATCGAAAAAAACGCTCTCGGGTGCTTTAGAGTGCCGAGTTTATTACTGCGCATTAAGAAATGACCACCTCCAACGTTTGGTTTATGTTTTATAAGCATTTTTAATTTTATTGCTTAAATCGCATTTTCTCGGCGAGCTGAGCACTTTTTCTGAATTGTGCCGCTCCCGTCACTCTGGTTAGGTTGGCATCGAAAAAAACGCTCTCGGGTGCTTTAGAGTGCCGAGTTTATTACTGCGCATTAAGAAATGACCACCTCCAACGTTTGATTTATGTTTTATAAGCATTTTTAATTTTATTGCTTAAATCGCATTTTCTCGGCGAGCTGAGCACTTTTTCTGAATTGTGCCGCTCCCGTCACTCTGGTTAGGTTGGCATCGAAAAAAACGCTCTCGGGTGCTTTAGAGTGCCGAGTTATTCACTGCGCATGAAGAAATGACCACCTCCAACGTTTGGTTTATGTTTAATAAGCATTTTTTATTTTATTGCTTGAATCGCATTTTCTCGGCGAGCTGAGCACTTTTTCTGAATTGTGCCGCTCCCGTCACTCTGGTTAGGTTGGCATCGAAAAAAACGCTCTCGGGTGCTTTAGAGTGCCGAGTTTATCACTGCGCATGAAGAAATTACCACCTCCAACGTTTGGTTTATGTTTTATAAGCATTTTTAATTTTATTGCTTAAATCGCATTTTCTCGGCGAGCTGAGCACTTTTTCTGAATTGTGCCGCTCCCGTCACTCTGGTTAGGTTGGCATCGAAAAAAACGCTCTCGGGTGCTTTAGAGTGCCGAGTTTATCACTGCGCATGAAGAAATGACCACCTCCAACGTTTGGTTTATGTTTTATAAGCATTTTTAATTTTATTGCTTAAATCGCATTTTCTCGGCGAGCTGAGCGCTTTTTCTGAATTGTGCCGCTCCCGTCACTCTGGTTAGGTTGGCATCGAAAAAAACGCTCTCGGGTGCTTTAGAGTGCCGAGTTTATTACTGCGCATTAAGAAATGACCACCTCCAACGTTTGGTTTATGTTTTATAAGCATTTTTAATTTTATTGCTTAAATCGCATTTTCTCGGCGAGCTGAGCACTTTTTCTGAATTGTGCCGCTCGCGTCACTCTGGTTAGGTTGGCATCGAAAAAAACGCTCTCGGGTACTTTAGAGTGCCGAGTTTATTACTGCGCATTAAGAAATGACCACCTCCAACGTTTGGTTTATGTTTTATAAGCATTTTTAATTTTATTGCTTAAATCGCATTTTCTCGGCGAGCTGAGCACTTTTTCTGAATTGTGCCGCTCCCGTCACTTGGCATCGAAAAAAACGCTCTCGGGTGCTTTAGAGTGCCGAGTTATTCACTGCGCATGAAGAAATGACCACCTCCAACGTTTGGTTTATGTTTTATAAGCATTTTTAATTTTATTGCTTAAATCGCATTTTCTCGGCGAGCTGAGCGCTTTTTCTGAATTGTGCCGCTCCCGTCACTCTGGTTAGGTTGGCATCGAAAAAAACGCTCTCGGGTGCTTTAGAGTGCCGAGTTATTCACTGCGCATGAAGAAATGACCACCTCCAACGTTTGGTTTATGTTTAATAAGCATTTTTAATTTTATTGCTTAAATCGCATTTTCTCGGCGAGCTGAGCACTTTTTCTGAATTGTGCCGCTCCCGTCACTCTGGTTAGGTTGGCATCGAAAAAAACGCTCTCGGGTGCTTTAGAGTGCCGAGTTTATTACTGCGCATTAGGAAATGACCACCTCCAACGTTTGGTTTATGTTTTATAAGCATTTTTAATTTTATTGCTTAAATCGCATTTTCTCGGCGAGCTGAGCGCTTTTTCTGAATTGTGCCGCTCCCGTCACTCTGGTTAGGTTGGCATCGAAAAAAACGCTCTCGGGTGCTTTAGAGTGCCGAGTTTATTACTGCGCATTAAGAAATGACCACCTCCAACGTTTGGTTTATGTTTTATAAGCATTTTTAATTTTATTGCTTAAATCGCATTTTCTCGGCGAGCTGAGCACTTTTTCTGAATTGTGCCGCTCCCGTCACTCTGGTTAGGTTGGCATCGAAAAAAACGCTCTCGGGTGCTCTAGAGTGCCGAGTTTATTACTGCGCATTAAGAAATGACCACCTCCAACGTTTGGTTTATGTTTTATAAGCATTTTTAATTTTATTGCTTAAATCGCATTTTCTCGGCGAGCTGAGCACTTTTTCTGAATTGTGCCGCTCCCGTCACTCTGGTTAGGTTGGCATCGAAAAAAACGCTCTCGGGTGCTTTAGAGTGCCGAGTTTATTACTGCGCATTAAGAAATGACCACCTCCAACGTTTGGTTTATGTTTTATAAGCATTTTTAATTTTATTGCTTAAATCGCATTTTCTCGGCGAGCTGAGCACTTTTTCTGAATTGTGCCGCTCCCGTCACTCTGGTTAGGTTGGCATCGAAAAAAACGCTCTCGGGTGCTTTAGAGTGCCGAGTTATTCACTGCGCATGAAGAAATGACCACCTCCAACGTTTGGTTTATGTTTTATAAGCATTTTTAATTGTATTGCTTAAATCGCATTTTCTCGGCGAGCTGAGCACTTTTTCTGAATTGTGCCGCTCCCGTCACTCTGGTTAGGTTGGCATCGAAAAAAACGCTCTCGGGTGCTTTAGAGTGCCGAGTTTATCACTGCGCATGAAGAAATGACCACCTCCAACGTTTGGTTTATGTTTTATAAGTATTTTTAATTTTATTGCTTAAATCGCATTTTCTCGGCGAGCTGAGCACTTTTTCTGAATTGTGCCGCTCCCGTCACTCTGGTTAGGTTGGCATCGAAAAAAACGCTCTCGGGTGCTTTAGAGTGCCGAGTTATTCACTGCGCATGAAGAAATGACCACCTCCAACGTTTGGTTTATGTTTAATAAGCATTTTTAATTTTATTGCTTGAATCGCATTTTCTTGGCGAGCTGAGCACTTTTTCTGAATTGTGCCGCTCCCGTCACTCTGGTTAGGTTGGCATCGAAAAAAACGCTCTCGGGTGCTTTAGAGTGCCGAGTTTATCACTGCGCATGAAGAAATGACCACCTCCAACGTTTGGTTTATGTTTTATAAGCATTTTTAATTTTATTGCTTAAATCGCATTTTCTCGGCGAGCTGAGCACTTTTTCTGAATTGTGCCGCTCCCGTCACTCTGGTTAGGTTATCATCGAAAAAAACGCTCTCGGGTGCTTTAGAGTGCCGAGTTTATCACTGCGCATGAAGAAATGACCACCTCCAACGTTTGGTTTATGTTTTATAAGCATTTTTAATTTTATTGCTTAAATCGCATTTTCTCGGCGAGCTGAGCGCTTTTTCTGAATTGTGCCGCTCCCGTCACTCTGGTTAGGTTGGCATCGAAAAAAACGCTCTCGGGTGCTTTAGAGTGCCGACTTTATCACTGCGCATGAAGAAATGACCACCTCCAACGTTTGGTTTATGTTTTATAAGCATTTTTAATTTTATTGCTTAAATCGCATTTTCTCGGCGAGCTGAGCACTTTTTCTGAATTGTGCCGCTCCCGTCACTCTGGTTAGGTTGGCATCGAAAAAAACGCTCTCGGGTGCTTTAGAGTGCCGAGTTTATTACTGCGCATTAGGAAATGACCACCTCCAACGTTTGGTTTATGTTTTATAAGCATTTTTAATTTTATTGCTTAAATCGCATTTTCTCGGCGAGCTGAGCGCTTTTTCTGAATTGTGCCGCTCCCGTCACTCTGGTTAGGTTGGCATCGAAAAAAACGCTCTCGGGTGCTTTAGAGTGCCGAGTTTATCACTGCGCATGAAGAAATGACCACCTCCAACGTTTGGTTTATGTTTTATAAGCATTTTTAATTTTATTGCTTAAATCGCATTTTCTCGGCGAGCTGAGCGCTTTTTCTGAATTGTGCCGCTCCCGTAACTCTGGTTAGGTTGGCATCGAAAAAAACGCTCTCGGGTGCTTTAGAGTGCCGAGTTTATCACTGCGCATGAAGAAATGACCACTTCCAACGTTTGGTTTATGTTTTATAAGCATTTCTAATTTTATTGCTTAAATCGCATTTTCTCGGCGAGCTGAGCACTTTTTCTGAATTGTGCCGCTCCCGTCACTCTGGTTAGGTTGGCATCGAAAAAAACGCTCTCGGGTGCTTTAGAGTGCCGAGTTATTCACTGCGCATGAAGAAATGACCACCTCCAACGTTTGGTTTATGTTTAATAAGCATTTTTAATTTTATTGCTTAAATCGCATTTTCTCGGCGAGCTGAGCACTTTTTCTGAATTGTGCCGCTCCCGTCACTCTGGTTAGGTTGGCATCGAAAAAAACGCTCTCGGGTGCTTTAGAGTGCCGAGTTTATTACTGCGCATTAGGAAATGACCACCTCCAACGTTTGGTTTATGTTTTATAAGCATTTTTAATTTTATTGCTTAAATCGCATTTTCTCGGCGAGCTGAGCGCTTTTTCTGAATTGTGCCGCTCCCGTCACTCTGGTTAGGTTGGCATCGAAAAAAACGCTCTCGGGTGCTTTAGAGTGCCGAGTTTATTACTGCGCATTAAGAAATGACCACCTCCAACGTTTGGTTTATGTTTTATAAGCATTTTTAATTTTATTGCTTAAATCGCATTTTCTCGGCGAGCTGAGCACTTTTTCTGAATTGTGCCGCTCCCGTCACTCTGGTTAGGTTGGCATCGAAAAAAACGCTCTCGGGTGCTTTAGAGTGCCGAGTTTATTACTGCGCATTGAGAAATGACCACCTCCAACGTTTGGTTTATGTTTTATAAGCATTTTTAATTTTATTGCTTAAATCGCATTTTCTCGGCGAGCTGAGCACTTTTTCTGAATTGTGCCGCTCCCGTCACTCTGGTTAGGTTGGCATCGAAAAAAACGCTCTCGGGTGCTTTAGAGTGCCGAGTTTATTACTGCGCATTAAGAAATGACCACCTCCAACGTTTGGTTTATGTTTTATAAGCATTTTTAATTTTATTGCTTAAATCGCATTTTCTCGGCGAGCTGAGCGCTTTTTCTGAATTGTGCCGCTCCCGTCACTCTGGTTAGGTTGGCATCGAAAAAAACGCTCTCGGGTGCTTTAGAGTGCCGAGTTTATCACTGCGCATGAAGAAATGACCACCTCCAACGTTTGGTTTATGTTTTATAAGCATTTTTAATTTTATTGCTTAAATCGCATTTTCTCGGCGAGCTGAGCGCTTTTTCTGAATTGTGCCGCTCCCGTAACTCTGGTTAGGTTGGCATCGAAAAAAACGCTCTCGGGTGCTTTAGAGTGCCGAGTTTATCACTGCGCATGAAGAAATGACCACTTCCAACGTTTGGTTTATGTTTTATAAGCATTTTTAATTTTATTGCTTAAATCGCATTTTCTCGGCGAGCTGAGCACTTTTTCTGAATTGTGCCGCTCCCGTCACTCTGGTTAGGTTGGCATCGAAAAAAACGCTCTCGGGTGCTCTAGAGTGCCGAGTTTATTACTGCGCATTAAGAAATGACCACCTCCAACGTTTGGTTTATGTTTTATAAGCATTTTTAATTTTATTGCTTAAATCGCATTTTCTCGGCGAGCTGAGCACTTTTTCTGAATTGTGCCGCTCCCGTCACTCTGGTTAGGTTGGCATCGAAAAAAACGCTCTCGGGTGCTTTAGAGTGCCGAGTTTATTACTGCGCATTAAGAAATGACCACCTCCAACGTTTGGTTTATGTTTTATAAGCATTTTTAATTTTATTGCTTAAATCGCATTTTCTCGGCGAGCTGAGCACTTTTTCTGAATTGTGCCGCTCCCGTCACTCTGGTTAGGTTGGCATCGAAAAAAACGCTCTCGGGTGCTTTAGAGTGCCGAGTTATTCACTGCGCATGAAGAAATGACCACCTCCAACGTTTGGTTTATGTTTTATAAGCATTTTTAATTTTATTGCTTAAATCGCATTTTCTCGGCGAGCTGAGCACTTTTTCTGAATTGTGCCGCTCCCGTCACTCTGGTTAGGTTGGCATCGAAAAAAACGCTCTCGGGTGCTTTAGAGTGCCGAGTTTATTACTGCGCATTAAGAAATGACCACCTCCAACGTTTGGTTTATGTTTTATAAGCATTTTTAATTTTATTGCTTAAATCGCATTTTCTCGGCGAGCTGAGCACTTTTTCTGAATTGTGCCGCTCCCGTCACTCTGGTTAGGTTGGCATCGAAAAAAACGCTCTCGGGTGCTTTAGAGTGCCGAGTTTATTACTGCGCATTAAGAAATGACCACCTCCAACGTTTGATTTATGTTTTATAAGCATTTTTAATTTTATTGCTTAAATCGCATTTTCTCGGCGAGCTGAGCACTTTTTCTGAATTGTGCCGCTCCCGTCACTCTGGTTAGGTTGGCATCGAAAAAAACGCTCTCGGGTGCTTTAGAGTGCCGAGTTATTCACTGCGCATGAAGAAATGACCACCTCCAACGTTTGGTTTATGTTTAATAAGCATTTTTTATTTTATTGCTTGAATCGCATTTTCTCGGCGAGCTGAGCACTTTTTCTGAATTGTGCCGCTCCCGTCACTCTGGTTAGGTTGGCATCGAAAAAAACGCTCTCGGGTGCTTTAGAGTGCCGAGTTTATCACTGCGCATGAAGAAATGACCACCTCCAACGTTTGGTTTATGTTTTATAAGCATTTTTAATTTTATTGCTTAAATCGCATTTTCTCGGCGAGCTGAGCACTTTTTCTGAATTGTGCCGCTCCCGTCACTCTGGTTAGGTTGGCATCGAAAAAAACGCTCTCGGGTGCTTTAGAGTGCCGGGTTTATCACTGCGCATGAAGAAATGACCACCTCCAACGTTTGGTTTATGTTTTATAAGCATTTTTAATTTTATTGCTTAAATCGCATTTTCTCGGCGAGCTGAGCACTTTTTCTGAATTGTGCCGCTCCCGTCACTCTGGTTAGGTTGGCATCGAAAAAAACGCTCTCGGGTGCTTTAGAGTGCCAAGTTTATTACTGCGCATTAAGAAATGACCACCTCCAACGTTTGGTTTATGTTTTATAAGCATTTTTAATTTTATTGCTTAAATCGCATTTTCTCGGCGAGCTGAGCGCTTTTTCTGAATTGTGCCGCTCCCGTCACTCTGGTTAGGTTGGCATCGAAAAAAACGCTCTCGGGTGCTTTAGAGTGCCGAGTTATTCACTGCGCATGAAGAAATGACCACCTCCAACGTTTGGTTTATGTTTTATAAGCATTTTTAATTTTATTGCTTAAATCGCATTTTCTCGGCGAGCTGAGCGCTTTTTCTGAATTGTGCCGCTCCCGTCACTCTGGTTAGGTTGGCATCGAAAAAAACGCTCTCGGGTGCTTTAGAGTGCCGAGTTTATCACTGCGCATGAAGAAATGACCACCTCCAACGTTTGGTTTATGTTTTATAAGCATTTTTAATTTTATTGCTTAAATCGCATTTTCTCGGCGAGCTGAGCGCTTTTTCTGAATTGTGCCGCTCCCGTCACTCTGGTTAGGTTGGCATCGAAAAAAACGCTCTCGGGTGCTTAAGAGTGCCGAGTTTATTACTGCGCATTAAGAAATGACCACCTCCAACGTTTGGTTTATGTTTTATAAGCATTTTTAATTTTATTGCTTAAATCGCATTTTCTCGGCGAGCTGAGCACTTTTTCTGAATTGTGCCGCTCCCGTCACTCTGGTTAGGTTGGCATCGAAAAAAACGCTCTCGGGTGCTTTAGAGTGCCGAGTTTATTACTGCGCATTAAGAAATGACCACCTCCAACGTTTGGTTTATGTTTTATAAGCATTTTTAATTTTATTGCTTAAATCGCATTTTCTCGGCGAGCTGAGCACTTTTTCTGAATTGTGCCGCTCCCGTCACTCTGGTTAGGTTGGCATCGAAAAAAACGCTCTCGGGTGCTTTAGAGTGCCGAGTTTATTACTGCGCATTAAGAAATGACCACCTCCAACGTTTAGTTTATGTTTTATAAGCATTTTTAATTTTATTGCTTAAATCGCATTTTCTCGGCGAGCTGAGCACTTTTTCTGAATTGTGCCGCTCCCGTCACTTGGCATCGAAAAAAACGCTCTCGGGTGCTTTAGAGTGCCGAGTTATTCACTGCGCATGAAGAAATGACCACCTCCAACGTTTGGTTTATGTTTTATAAGCATTTTTAATTTTATTGCTTAAATCGCATTTTCTCGGCGAGCTGAGCGCTTTTTCTGAATTGTGCCGCTCCCGTCACTCTGGTTAGGTTGGCATCGAAAAAAACGCTCTCGGGTGCTTTAGAGTGCCGAGTTATTCACTGCGCATGAAGAAATGACCACCTCCAACGTTTGGTTTATGTTTAATAAGCATTTTTAATTTTATTGCTTAAATCGCATTTTCTCGGCGAGCTGAGCACTTTTTCTGAATTGTGCCGCTCCCGTCACTCTGGTTAGGTTGGCATCGAAAAAAACGCTCTCGGGTGCTTTAGAGTGCCGAGTTTATTACTGCGCATTAGGAAATGACCACCTCCAACGTTTGGTTTATGTTTTATAAGCATTTTTAATTTTATTGCTTAAATCGCATTTTCTCGGCGAGCTGAGCGCTTTTTCTGAATTGTGCCGCTCCCGTCACTCTGGTTAGGTTGGCATCGAAAAAAACGCTCTCGGGTGCTTTAGAGTGCCGAGTTTATTACTGCGCATTAAGAAATGACCACCTCCAACGTTTGGTTTATGTTTTATAAGCATTTTTAATTTTATTGCTTAAATCGCATTTTCTCGGCGAGCTGAGCACTTTTTCTGAATTGTGCCGCTCCCGTCACTCTGGTTAGGTTGGCATCGAAAAAAACGCTCTCGGGTGCTTTAGAGTGCCGAGTTTATTACTGCGCATTGAGAAATGACCACCTCCAACGTTTGGTTTATGTTTTATAAGCATTTTTAATTTTATTGCTTAAATCGCATTTTCTCGGCGAGCTGAGCACTTTTTCTGAATTGTGCCGCTCCCGTCACTCTGGTTAGGTTGGCATCGAAAAAAACGCTCTCGGGTGCTATAGAGTGCCGAGTTTATTACTGCGCATTAAGAAATGACCACCTCCAACGTTTGGTTTATGTTTTATAAGCATTTTTAATTTTAGTTCTTAAATCGCATTTTCTCGGCGAGCTGAGCGCTTTTTCTGAATTGTGCCGCTCCCGTCACTCTGGTTAGGTTGGCATCGAAAAAAACGCTCTCGGGTGCTTTAGAGTGCCGAGTTTATCACTGCGCATGAAGAAATGACCACCTCCAACGTTTGGTTTATGTTTTATAAGCATTTTTAATTTTATTGCTTAAATCGCATTTTCTCGGCGAGCTGAGCGCTTTTTCTGAATTGTGCCGCTCCCGTAACTCTGGTTAGGTTGGCATCGAAAAAAACGCTCTCGGGTGCTTTAGAGTGCCGAGTTTATCACTGCGCATGAAGAAATGACCACTTCCAACGTTTGGTTTATGTTTTATAAGCATTTTTAATTTTATTGCTTAAATCGCATTTTCTCGGCGAGCTGAGCACTTTTTCTGAATTGTGCCGCTCCCGTCACTCTGGTTAGGTTGGCATCGAAAAAAACGCTCTCGGGTGCTCTAGAGTGCCGAGTTTATTACTGCGCATTAAGAAATGACCACCTCCAACGTTTGGTTTATGTTTTATAAGCATTTTTAATTTTATTGCTTAAATCGCATTTTCTCGGCGAGCTGAGCACTTTTTCTGAATTGTGCCGCTCCCGTCACTCTGGTTAGGTTGGCATCGAAAAAAACGCTCTCGGGTGCTTTAGAGTGCCGAGTTTATTACTGCGCATTAAGAAATGACCACCTCCAACGTTTGGTTTATGTTTTATAAGCATTTTTAATTTTATTGCTTAAATCGCATTTTCTCGGCGAGCTGAGCACTTTTTCTGAATTGTGCCGCTCCCGTCACTCTGGTTAGGTTGGCATCGAAAAAAACGCTCTCGGGTGCTTTAGAGTGCCGAGTTTATTACTGCGCATTAAGAAATGACCACCTCCAACGTTTGATTTATGTTTTATAAGCATTTTTAATTTTATTGCTTAAATCGCATTTTCTCGGCGAGCTGAGCACTTTTTCTGAATTGTGCCGCTCCCGTCACTCTGGTTAGGTTGGCATCGAAAAAAACGCTCTCGGGTGCTTTAGAGTGCCGAGTTATTCACTGCGCATGAAGAAATGACCACCTCCAACGTTTGGTTTATGTTTAATAAGCATTTTTTATTTTATTGCTTGAATCGCATTTTCTCGGCGAGCTGAGCACTTTTTCTGAATTGTGCCGCTCCCGTCACTCTGGTTAGGTTGGCATCGAAAAAAACGCTCTCGGGTGCTTTAGAGTGCCGAGTTTATCACTGCGCATGAAGAAATGACCACCTCCAACGTTTGGTTTATGTTTTATAAGCATTTTTAATTTTATTGCTTAAATCGCATTTTCTCGGCGAGCTGAGCACTTTTTCTGAATTGTGCCGCTCCCGTCACTCTGGTTAGGTTGGCATCGAAAAAAACGCTCTCGGGTGCTTTAGAGTGCCGAGTTTATCACTGCGCATGAAGAAATGACCACCTCCAACGTTTGGTTTATGTTTTATAAGCATTTTTAATTTTATTGCTTAAATCGCATTTTCTCGGCGAGCTGAGCGCTTTTTCTGAATTGTGCCGCTCCCGTCACTCTGGTTAGGTTGGCATCGAAAAAAACGCTCTCGGGTGCTTTAGAGTGCCGAGTTTATTACTGCGCATTAAGAAATGACCACCTCCAACGTTTGGTTTATGTTTTATAAGCATTTTTAATTTTATTGCTTAAATCGCATTTTCTCGGCGAGCTGAGCACTTTTTCTGAATTGTGCCGCTCGCGTCACTCTGGTTAGGTTGGCATCGAAAAAAACGCTCTCGGGTGCTTTAGAGTGCCGAGTTTATTACTGCGCATTAAGAAATGACCACCTCCAACGTTTGGTTTATGTTTTATAAGCATTTTTAATTTTATTGCTTAAATCGCATTTTCTCGGCGAGCTGAGCACTTTTTCTGAATTGTGCCGCTCCCGTCACTTGGCATCGAAAAAAACGCTCTCGGGTGCTTTAGAGTGCCGAGTTATTCACTGCGCATGAAGAAATGACCACCTCCAACGTTTGGTTTATGTTTTATAAGCATTTTTAATTTTATTGCTTAAATCGCATTTTCTCGGCGAGCTGAGCGCTTTTTCTGAATTGTGCCGCTCCCGTCACTCTGGTTAGGTTGGCATCGAAAAAAACGCTCTCGGGTGCTTTAGAGTGCCGAGTTATTCACATGCGCATGAAGAAATGACCACCTCCAACGTTTGGTTTATGTTTAATAAGCATTTTTAATTTTATTGCTTAAATCGCATTTTCTCGGCGAGCTGAGCACTTTTTCTGAATTGTGCCGCTCCCGTCACTCTGGTTAGGTTGGCATCGAAAAAAACGCTCTCGGGTGCTTTAGAGTGCCGAGTTTATTACTGCGCATTAGGAAATGACCACCTCCAACGTTTGGTTTATGTTTTATAAGCATTTTTAATTTTATTGCTTAAATCGCATTTTCTCGGCGAGCTGAGCGCTTTTTCTGAATTGTGCCGCTCCAGTCACTCTGGTTAGGTTGGCATCGAAAAAAACGCTCTCGGGTGCTTTAGAGTGCCGAGTTTATTACTGCGCATTAAGAAATGACCACCTCCAACGTTTGGTTTATGTTTTATAAGCATTTTTAATTTTATTGCTTAAATCGCATTTTCTCGGCGAGCTGAGCACTTTTTCTGAATTGTGCCGCTCCCGTCACTCTGGTTAGGTTGGCATCGAAAAAAACGCTCTCGGGTGCTCTAGAGTGCCGAGTTTATTACTGCGCATTAAGAAATGACCACCTCCAACGTTTGGTTTATGTTTTATAAGCATTTTTAATTTTATTGCTTAAATCGCATTTTCTCGGCGAGCTGAGCACTTTTTCTGAATTGTGCCGCTCCCGTCACTCTGGTTAGGTTGGCATCGAAAAAAACGCTCTCGGGTGCTTTAGAGTGCCGAGTTTATTACTGCGCATTAAGAAATGACCACCTCCAACGTTTGGTTTATGTTTTATAAGCATTTTTAATTTTATTGCTTAAATCGCATTTTCTCGGCGAGCTGAGCACTTTTTCTGAATTGTGCCGCTCCCGTCACTCTGGTTAGGTTGGCATCGAAAAAAACGCTCTCGGGTGCTTTAGAGTGCCGAGTTATTCACTGCGCATGAAGAAATGACCACCTCCAACGTTTGGTTTATGTTTTATAAGCATTTTTAATTGTATTGCTTAAATCGCATTTTCTCGGCGAGCTGAGCACTTTTTCTGAATTGTGCCGCTCCCGTCACTCTGGTTAGGTTGGCATCGAAAAAAACGCTCTCGGGTGCTTTAGAGTGCCGAGTTTATCACTGCGCATGAAGAAATGACCACCTCCAACGTTTGGTTTATGTTTTATAAGTATTTTTAATTTTATTGCTTAAATCGCATTTTCTCGGCGAGCTGAGCACTTTTTCTGAATTGTGCCGCTCCCGTCACTCTGGTTAGGTTGGCATCGAAAAAAACGCTCTCGGGTGCTTTAGAGTGCCGAGTTATTCACTGCGCATGAAGAAATGACCACCTCCAACGTTTGGTTTATGTTTAATAAGCATTTTTAATTTTATTGCTTGAATCGCATTTTCTCGGCGAGCTGAGCACTTTTTCTGAATTGTGCCGCTCCCGTCACTCTGGTTAGGTTGGCATCGAAAAAAACGCTCTCGGGTGCTTTAGAGTGCCGAGTTTATCACTGCGCATGAAGAAATGACCACCTCCAACGTTTGGTTTATGTTTTATAAGCATTTTTAATTTTATTGCTTAAATCGCATTTTCTCGGCGAGCTGAGCACTTTTTCTGAATTGTGCCGCTCCCGTCACTCTGGTTAGGTTGGCATCGAAAAAAACGCTCTCGGGTGCTTTAGAGTGCCGAGTTTATCACTGCGCATGAAGAAATGACCACCTCCAACGTTTGGTTTATGTTTTATAAGCATTTTTAATTTTATTGCTTAAATCGCATTTTCTCGGCGAGCTGAGCGCTTTTTCTGAATTGTGCCGCTCCCGTCACTCTGGTTAGGTTGGCATCGAAAAAAACGCTCTCGGGTGCTTTAGAGTGCCGACTTTATCACTGCGCATGAAGAAATGACCACCTCCAACGTTTGGTTTATGTTTTATAAGCATTTTTAATTTTATTGCTTAAATCGCATTTTCTCGGCGAGCTGAGCACTTTTTCTGAATTGTGCCGCTCCCGTCACTCTGGTTAGGTTGGCATCGAAAAAAACGCTCTCGGGTGCTTTAGAGTGCCGAGTTTATTACTGCGCATTAGGAAATGACCACCTCCAACGTTTGGTTTATGTTTTATAAGCATTTTTAATTTTATTGCTTAAATCGCATTTTCTCGGCGAGCTGAGCGCTTTTTCTGAATTGTGCCGCTCCCGTCACTCTGGTTAGGTTGGCATCGAAAAAAACGCTCTCGGGTGCTTTAGAGTGCCGAGTTTATCACTGCGCATGAAGAAATGACCACCTCCAACGTTTGGTTTATGTTTTATAAGCATTTTTAATTTTATTGCTTAAATCGCATTTTCTCGGCGAGCTGAGCGCTTTTTCTGAATTGTGCCGCTCCCGTAACTCTGGTTAGGTTGGCATCGAAAAAAACGCTCTCGGGTGCTTTAGAGTGCCGAGTTTATCACTGCGCATGAAGAAATGACCACTTCCAACGTTTGGTTTATGTTTTATAAGCATTTCTAATTTTATTGCTTAAATCGCATTTTCTCGGCGAGCTGAGCACTTTTTCTGAATTGTGCCGCTCCCGTCACTCTGGTTAGGTTGGCATCGAAAAAAACGCTCTCGGGTGCTTTAGAGTGCCGAGTTATTCACTGCGCATGAAGAAATGACCACCTCCAACGTTTGGTTTATGTTTAATAAGCATTTTTAATTTTATTGCTTAAATCGCATTTTCTCGGCGAGCTGAGCACTTTTTCTGAATTGTGCCGCTCCCGTCACTCTGGTTAGGTTGGCATCGAAAAAAACGCTCTCGGGTGCTTTAGAGTGCCGAGTTTATTACTGCGCATTAGGAAATGACCACCTCCAACGTTTGGTTTATGTTTTATAAGCATTTTTAATTTTATTGCTTAAATCGCATTTTCTCGGCGAGCTGAGCGCTTTTTCTGAATTGTGCCGCTCCCGTCACTCTGGTTAGGTTGGCATCGAAAAAAACGCTCTCGGGTGCTTTAGAGTGCCGAGTTTATTACTGCGCATTAAGAAATGACCACCTCCAACGTTTGGTTTATGTTTTATAAGCATTTTTAATTTTATTGCTTAAATCGCATTTTCTCGGCGAGCTGAGCACTTTTTCTGAATTGTGCCGCTCCCGTCACTCTGGTTAGGTTGGCATCGAAAAAAACGCTCTCGGGTGCTTTAGAGTGCCGAGTTTATTACTGCGCATGAAGAAATGACCACCTCCAACGTTTGGTTTATGTTTTATAAGCATTTTTAATTTTATTGCTTAAATCGCATTTTCTCGGCGAGCTGAGCACTTTTTCTGAATTGTGCCGCTCCCGTCACTCTGGTTAGGTTGGCATCGAAAAAAACGCTCTCGGGTGCTTTAGAGTGCCGAGTTTATTACTGCGCATTAGGAAATGACCACCTCCAACGTTTGGTTTATGTTTTATAAGCATTTTTAATTTTATTGCTTAAATCGCATTTTCTCGGCGAGCTGAGCGCTTTTTCTGAATTGTGCCGCTCCCGTCACTCTGGTTAGGTTGGCATCGAAAAAAACGCTCTCGGGTGCTTTAGAGTGCCGAGTTTATCACTGCGCATGAAGAAATGACCACCTCCAACGTTTGGTTTATGTTTTATAAGCATTTTTAATTTTATTGCTTAAATCGCATTTTCTCGGCGAGCTGAGCGCTTTTTCTGAATTGTGCCGCTCCCGTAACTCTGGTTAGGTTGGCATCGAAAAAAACGCTCTCGGGTGCTTTAGAGTGCCGAGTTTATCACTGCGCATGAAGAAATGACCACTTCCAACGTTTGGTTTATGTTTTATAAGCATTTCTAATTTTATTGCTTAAATCGCATTTTCTCGGCGAGCTGAGCACTTTTTCTGAATTGTGCCGCTCCCGTCACTCTGGTTAGGTTGGCATCGAAAAAAACGCTCTCGGGTGCTTTAGAGTGCCGAGTTATTCACTGCGCATGAAGAAATGACCACCTCCAACGTTTGGTTTATGTTTAATAAGCATTTTTAATTTTATTGCTTAAATCGCATTTTCTCGGCGAGCTGAGCACTTTTTCTGAATTGTGCCGCTCCCGTCACTCTGGTTAGGTTGGCATCGAAAAAAACGCTCTCGGGTGCTTTAGAGTGCCGAGTTTATTACTGCGCATTAGGAAATGACCACCTCCAACGTTTGGTTTATGTTTTATAAGCATTTTTAATTTTATTGCTTAAATCGCATTTTCTCGGCGAGCTGAGCGCTTTTTCTGAATTGTGCCGCTCCCGTCACTCTGGTTAGGTTGGCATCGAAAAAAACGCTCTCGGGTGCTTTAGAGTGCCGAGTTTATTACTGCGCATTAAGAAATGACCACCTCCAACGTTTGGTTTATGTTTTATAAGCATTTTTAATTTTATTGCTTAAATCGCATTTTCTCGGCGAGCTGAGCACTTTTTCTGAATTGTGCCGCTCCCGTCACTCTGGTTAGGTTGGCATCGAAAAAAACGCTCTCGGGTGCTTTAGAGTGCCGAGTTTATTACTGCGCATTGAGAAATGACCACCTCCAACGTTTGGTTTATGTTTTATAAGCATTTTTAATTGTATTGCTTAAATCGCATTTTCTCGGCGAGCTGAGCACTTTTTCTGAATTGTGCCGCTCCCGTCACTCTGGTTAGGTTGGCATCGAAAAAAACGCTCTCGGGTGCTTTAGAGTGCCGAGTTTATTACTGCGCATTAAGAAATGACCACCTCCAACGTTTGGTTTATGTTTTATAAGCATTTTTAATTTTATTGCTTAAATCGCATTTTCTCGGCGAGCTGAGCGCTTTTTCTGAATTGTGCCGCTCCCGTCACTCTGGTTAGGTTGGCATCGAAAAAAACGCTCTCGGGTGCTTTAGAGTGCCGAGTTTATCACTGCGCATGAAGAAATGACCACCTCCAACGTTTGGTTTATGTTTTATAAGCATTTTTAATTTTATTGCTTAAATCGCATTTTCTCGGCGAGCTGAGCGCTTTTTCTGAATTGTGCCGCTCCCGTAACTCTGGTTAGGTTGGCATCGAAAAAAACGCTCTCGGGTGCTTTAGAGTGCCGAGTTTATCACTGCGCATGAAGAAATGACCACTTCCAACGTTTGGTTTATGTTTTATAAGCATTTTTAATTTTATTGCTTAAATCGCATTTTCTCGGCGAGCTGAGCACTTTTTCTGAATTGTGCCGCTCCCGTCACTCTGGTTAGGTTGGCATCGAAAAAAACGCTCTCGGGTGCTCTAGAGTGCCGAGTTTATTACTGCGCATTAAGAAATGACCACCTCCAACGTTTGGTTTATGTTTTATAAGCATTTTTAATTTTATTGCTTAAATCGCATTTTCTCGGCGAGCTGAGCACTTTTTCTGAATTGTGCCGCTCCCGTCACTCTGGTTAGGTTGGCATCGAAAAAAACGCTCTCGGGTGCTTTAGAGTGCCGAGTTTATTACTGCGCATTAAGAAATGACCACCTCCAACGTTTGGTTTATGTTTTATAAGCATTTTTAATTTTATTGCTTAAATCGCATTTTCTCGGCGAGCTGAGCACTTTTTCTGAATTGTGCCGCTCCCGTCACTCTGGTTAGGTTGGCATCGAAAAAAACGCTCTCGGGTGCTTTAGAGTGCCGAGTTATTCACTGCGCATGAAGAAATGACCACCTCCAACGTTTGGTTTATGTTTTATAAGCATTTTTAATTTTATTGCTTAAATCGCATTTTCTCGGCGAGCTGAGCACTTTTTCTGAATTGTGCCGCTCCCGTCACTCTGGTTAGGTTGGCATCGAAAAAAACGCTCTCGGGTGCTTTAGAGTGCCGAGTTTATTACTGCGCATTAAGAAATGACCACCTCCAACGTTTGGTTTATGTTTTATAAGCATTTTTAATTTTATTGCTTAAATCGCATTTTCTCGGCGAGCTGAGCACTTTTTCTGAATTGTGCCGCTCCCGTCACTCTGGTTAGGTTGGCATCGAAAAAAACGCTCTCGGGTGCTTTAGAGTGCCGAGTTTATTACTGCGCATTAAGAAATGACCACCTCCAACGTTTGATTTATGTTTTATAAGCATTTTTAATTTTATTGCTTAAATCGCATTTTCTCGGCGAGCTGAGCACTTTTTCTGAATTGTGCCGCTCCCGTCACTCTGGTTAGGTTGGCATCGAAAAAAACGCTCTCGGGTGCTTTAGAGTGCCGAGTTATTCACTGCGCATGAAGAAATGACCACCTCCAACGTTTGGTTTATGTTTAATAAGCATTTTTTATTTTATTGCTTGAATCGCATTTTCTCGGCGAGCTGAGCACTTTTTCTGAATTGTGCCGCTCCCGTCACTCTGGTTAGGTTGGCATCGAAAAAAACGCTCTCGGGTGCTTTAGAGTGCCGAGTTTATCACTGCGCATGAAGAAATGACCACCTCCAACGTTTGGTTTATGTTTTATAAGCATTTTTAATTTTATTGCTTAAATCGCATTTTCTCGGCGAGCTGAGCACTTTTTCTGAATTGTGCCGCTCCCGTCACTCTGGTTAGGTTGGCATCGAAAAAAACGCTCTCGGGTGCTTTAGAGTGCCGAGTTTATCACTGCGCATGAAGAAATGACCACCTCCAACGTTTGGTTTATGTTTTATAAGCATTTTTAATTTTATTGCTTAAATCGCATTTTCTCGGCGAGCTGAGCGCTTTTTCTGAATTGTGCCGCTCCCGTCACTCTGGTTAGGTTGGCATCGAAAAAAACGCTCTCGGGTGCTTTAGAGTGCCGAGTTTATTACTGCGCATTAAGAAATGACCACCTCCAACGTTTGGTTTATGTTTTATAAGCATTTTTAATTTTATTGCTTAAATCGCATTTTCTCGGCGAGCTGAGCACTTTTTCTGAATTGTGCCGCTCGCGTCACTCTGGTTAGGTTGGCATCGAAAAAAACGCTCTCGGGTGCTTTAGAGTGCCGAGTTTATTACTGCGCATTAAGAAATGACCACCTCCAACGTTTGGTTTATGTTTTATAAGCATTTTTAATTTTATTGCTTAAATCGCATTTTCTCGGCGAGCTGAGCACTTTTTCTGAATTGTGCCGCTCCCGTCACTCTGGTTAGGTTGGCATCGAAAAAAACGCTATCGGGTGCTTTAGAGTGCCGAGTTATTCACTGCGCATGAAGAAATGACCACCTCCAACGTTTGGTTTATGTTTAATAAGCATTTTTAATTTTATTGCTTAAATCGCATTTTCTCGGCGAGCTGAGCACTTTTTCTGAATTGTGCCGCTCCCGTCACTCTGGTTAGGTTGGCATCGAAAAAAACGCTCTCGGGTGATTTAGAGTGCCGAGTTTATTACTGCGCATTAAGAAATGACCACCTCCAACGTTTGGTTTATGTTTTATAAGCATTTTTAATTTTATTGCTTAAATCGCATTTTCTCGGCGAGCTGAGCACTTTTTCTGAATTGTGCCGCTCCCGTCACTCTGGTTAGGTTGGCATCGAAAAAAACGCTCTCGGGTGCTTTAGAGTGCCAAGTTTATTACTGCGCATTAAGAAATGACCACCTCCAACGTTTGGTTTATGTTTTATAAGCATTTTTAATTTTATTGCTTAAATCGCATTTTCTCGGCGAGCTGAGCGCTTTTTCTGAATTGTGCCGCTCCCGTCACTCTGGTTAGGTTGGCATCGAAAAAAACGCTCTCGGGTGCTTTAGAGTGCCGAGTTATTCACTGCGCATGAAGAAATGACCACCTCCAACGTTTGGTTTATGTTTTATAAGCATTTTTAATTTTATTGCTTAAATCGCATTTTCTCGGCGAGCTGAGCGCTTTTTCTGAATTGTGCCGCTCCCGTCACTCTGGTTAGGTTGGCATCGAAAAAAACGCTCTCGGGTGCTTTAGAGTGCCGAGTTTATCACTGCGCATGAAGAAATGACCCAACGTTTGGTTTATGTTTTATAAGCATTTTTAATTTTATTGCTTAAATCGCATTTTCTCGGCGAGCTGAGCGCTTTTTCTGAATTGTGCCGCTCCCGTCACTCTGGTTAGGTTGGCATCGAAAAAAACGCTCTCGGGTGCTTAAGAGTGCCGAGTTTATTACTGCGCATTAAGAAATGACCACCTCCAACGTTTGGTTTATGTTTTATAAGCATTTTTAATTTTATTGCTTAAATCGCATTTTCTCGGCGAGCTGAGCACTTTTTCTGAATTGTGCCGCTCCCGTCACTCTGGTTAGGTTGGCATCGAAAAAAACGCTCTCGGGTGCTTTAGAGTGCCGAGTTTATTACTGCGCATTAAGAAATGACCACCTCCAACGTTTGGTTTATGTTTTATAAGCATTTTTAATTTTATTGCTTAAATCGCATTTTCTCGGCGAGCTGAGCACTTTTTCTGAATTGTGCCGCTCCCGTCACTCTGGTTAGGTTGGCATCGAAAAAAACGCTCTCGGGTGCTTTAGAGTGCCGAGTTTATTACTGCGCATTAAGAAATGACCACCTCCAACGTTTGGTTTATGTTTTATAAGCATTTTTAATTTTATTGCTTAAATCGCATTTTCTCGGCGAGCTGAGCACTTTTTCTGAATTGTGCCGCTCCCGTCACTCTGGTTAGGTTGGCATCGAAAAAAACGCTCTCGGGTGCTTTAGAGTGCCGAGTTTATTACTGCGCATTAAGAAATGACCACCTCCAACGTTTGGTTTATGTTTTATAAGCATTTTTAATTTTATTGCTTAAATCGCATTTTCTCGGCGAGCTGAGCACTTTTTCTGAATTGTGCCGCTCCCGTCACTCTGGTTAGGTTGGCATCGAAAAAAACGCTCTCGGGTGCTTTAGAGTGCCGAGTTATTCACTGCGCATGAAGAAATGACCACCTCCAACGTTTGGTTTATGTTTTATAAGCATTTTTAATTTTATTGCTTAAATCGCATTTTCTCGGCGAACTGAGCACTTTTTCTGAATTGTGCCGCTCCCGTCACTCTGGTTAGGTTGGCATCGAAAAAAACGCTCTCGGGTGCTTTAGAGTGCCGAGTTTATTACTGCGCATTAAGAAATGACCACCTCCAACGTTTGGTTTATGTTTTATAAGCATTTTTAATTTTATTGCTTAAATCGCATTTTCTCGGCGAGCTGAGCACTTTTTCTGAATTGTGCCGCTCCCGTCACTCTGGTTAGGTTGGCATCGAAAAAAACGCTCTCGGGTGCTTTAGAGTGCCGAGTTTATTACTGCGCATTAAGAAATGACCACCTCCAACGTTTGATTTATGTTTTATAAGCATTTTTAATTTTATTGCTTAAATCGCATTTTCTCGGCGAGCTGAGCACTTTTTCTGAATTGTGCCGCTCCCGTCACTCTGGTTAGGTTGGCATCGAAAAAAACGCTCTCGGGTGCTTTAGAGTGCCGAGTTATTCACTGCGCATGAAGAAATGACCACCTCCAACGTTTGGTTTATGTTTAATAAGCATTTTTTATTTTATTGCTTGAATCGCATTTTCTCGGCGAGCTGAGCACTTTTTCTGAATTGTGCCGCTCCCGTCACTCTGGTTAGGTTGGCATCGAAAAAAACGCTCTCGGGTGCTTTAGAGTGCCGAGTTTATCACTGCGCATGAAGAAATGACCACCTCCAACGTTTGGTTTATGTTTTATAAGCATTTTTAATTTTATTGCTTAAATCGCATTTTCTCGGCGAGCTGAGCACTTTTTCTGAATTGTGCCGCTCCCGTCACTCTGGTTAGGTTGGCATCGAAAAAAACGCTCTCGGGTGCTTTAGAGTGCCGAGTTTATCACTGCGCATGAAGAAATGACCACCTCCAACGTTTGGTTTATGTTTTATAAGCATTTTTAATTTTATTGCTTAAATCGCATTTTCTCGGCGAGCTGAGCGCTTTTTCTGAATTGTGCCGCTCCCGTCACTCTGGTTAGGTTGGCATCGAAAAAAACGCTCTCGGGTGCTTTAGAGTGCCGAGTTTATTACTGCGCATTAAGAAATGACCACCTCCAACGTTTGGTTTATGTTTTATAAGCATTTTTAATTTTATTGCTTAAATCGCATTTTCTCGGCGAGCTGAGCACTTTTTCTGAATTGTGCCGCTCGCGTCACTCTGGTTAGGTTGGCATCGAAAAAAACGCTCTCGGGTGCTTTAGAGTGCCGAGTTTATTACTGCGCATTAAGAAATGACCACCTCCAACGTTTGGTTTATGTTTTATAAGCATTTTTAATTTTATTGCTTAAATCGCATTTTCTCGGCGAGCTGAGCACTTTTTCTGAATTGTGCCGCTCCCGTCACTCTGGTTAGGTTGGCATCGAAAAAAACGCTATCGGGTGCTTTAGAGTGCCGAGTTATTCACTGCGCATGAAGAAATGACCACCTCCAACGTTTGGTTTATGTTTAATAAGCATTTTTAATTTTATTGCTTAAATCGCATTTTCTCGGCGAGCTGAGCACTTTTTCTGAATTGTGCCGCTCCCGTCACTCTGGTTAGGTTGGCATCGAAAAAAACGCTCTCGGGTGATTTAGAGTGCCGAGTTTATTACTGCGCATTAAGAAATGACCACCTCCAACGTTTGGTTTATGTTTTATAAGCATTTTTAATTTTATTGCTTAAATCGCATTTTCTCGGCGAGCTGAGCACTTTTTCTGAATTGTGCCGCTCCCGTCACTCTGGTTAGGTTGGCATCGAAAAAAACGCTCTCGGGTGCTTTAGAGTGCCAAGTTTATTACTGCGCATTAAGAAATGACCACCTCCAACGTTTGGTTTATGTTTTATAAGCATTTTTAATTTTATTGCTTAAATCGCATTTTCTCGGCGAGCTGAGCGCTTTTTCTGAATTGTGCCGCTCCCGTCACTCTGGTTAGGTTGGCATCGAAAAAAACGCTCTCGGGTGCTTTAGAGTGCCGAGTTATTCACTGCGCATGAAGAAATGACCACCTCCAACGTTTGGTTTATGTTTTATAAGCATTTTTAATTTTATTGCTTAAATCGCATTTTCTCGGCGAGCTGAGCGCTTTTTCTGAATTGTGCCGCTCCCGTCACTCTGGTTAGGTTGGCATCGAAAAAAACGCTCTCGGGTGCTTTAGAGTGCCGAGTTTATCACTGCGCATGAAGAAATGACCACCTCCAACGTTTGGTTTATGTTTTATAAGCATTTTTAATTTTATTGCTTAAATCGCATTTTCTCGGCGAGCTGAGCGCTTTTTCTGAATTGTGCCGCTCCCGTCACTCTGGTTAGGTTGGCATCGAAAAAAACGCTCTCGGGTGCTTAAGAGTGCCGAGTTTATTACTGCGCATTAAGAAATGACCACCTCCAACGTTTGGTTTATGTTTTATAAGCATTTTTAATTTTATTGCTTAAATCGCATTTTCTCGGCGAGCTGAGCACTTTTTCTGAATTGTGCCGCTCCCGTCACTCTGGTTAGGTTGGCATCGAAAAAAACGCTCTCGGGTGCTTTAGAGTGCCGAGTTTATTACTGCGCATTAAGAAATGACCACCTCCAACGTTTGGTTTATGTTTTATAAGCATTTTTAATTTTATTGCTTAAATCGCATTTTCTCGGCGAGCTGAGCACTTTTTCTGAATTGTGCCGCTCCCGTCACTCTGGTTAGGTTGGCATCGAAAAAAACGCTCTCGGGTGCTTTAGAGTGCCGAGTTTATTACTGCGCATTAAGAAATGACCACCTCCAACGTTTGGTTTATGTTTTATAAGCATTTTTAATTTTATTGCTTAAATCGCATTTTCTCGGCGAGCTGAGCACTTTTTCTGAATTGTGCCGCTCCCGTCACTTGGCATCGAAAAAAACGCTCTCGGGTGCTTTAGAGTGCCGAGTTATTCACTGCGCATGAAGAAATGACCACCTCCAACGTTTGGTTTATGTTTTATAAGCATTTTTAATTTTATTGCTTAAATCGCATTTTCTCGGCGAGCTGAGCGCTTTTTCTGAATTGTGCCGCTCCCGTCACTCTGGTTAGGTTGGCATCGAAAAAAACGCTCTCGGGTGCTTTAGAGTGCCGAGTTATTCACTGCGCATGAAGAAATGACCACCTCCAACGTTTGGTTTATGTTTAATAAGCATTTTTAATTTTATTGCTTAAATCGCATTTTCTCGGCGAGCTGAGCACTTTTTCTGAATTGTGCCGCTCCCGTCACTCTGGTTAGGTTGGCATCGAAAAAAACGCTCTCGGGTGCTTTAGAGTGCCGAGTTTATTACTGCGCATTAGGAAATGACCACCTCCAACGTTTGGTTTATGTTTTATAAGCATTTTTAATTTTATTGCTTAAATCGCATTTTCTCGGCGAGCTGAGCGCTTTTTCTGAATTGTGCCGCTCCCGTCACTCTGGTTAGGTTGGCATCGAAAAAAACGCTCTCGGGTGCTTTAGAGTGCCGAGTTTATTACTGCGCATTAAGAAATGACCACCTCCAACGTTTGGTTTATGTTTTATAAGCATTTTTAATTTTATTGCTTAAATCGCATTTTCTCGGCGAGCTGAGCACTTTTTCTGAATTGTGCCGCTCCCGTCACTCTGGTTAGGTTGGCATCGAAAAAAACGCTCTCGGGTGCTCTAGAGTGCCGAGTTTATTACTGCGCATTAAGAAATGACCACCTCCAACGTTTGGTTTATGTTTTATAAGCATTTTTAATTTTATTGCTTAAATCGCATTTTCTCGGCGAGCTGAGCACTTTTTCTGAATTGTGCCGCTCCCGTCACTCTGGTTAGGTTGGCATCGAAAAAAACGCTCTCGGGTGCTTTAGAGTGCCGAGTTTATTACTGCGCATTAAGAAATGACCACCTCCAACGTTTGGTTTATGTTTTATAAGCATTTTTAATTTTATTGCTTAAATCGCATTTTCTCGGCGAGCTGAGCACTTTTTCTGAATTGTGCCGCTCCCGTCACTCTGGTTAGGTTGGCATCGAAAAAAACGCTCTCGGGTGCTTTAGAGTGCCGAGTTATTCACTGCGCATGAAGAAATGACCACCTCCAACGTTTGGTTTATGTTTTATAAGCATTTTTAATTGTATTGCTTAAATCGCATTTTCTCGGCGAGCTGAGCACTTTTTCTGAATTGTGCCGCTCCCGTCACTCTGGTTAGGTTGGCATCGAAAAAAACGCTCTCGGGTGCTTTAGAGTGCCGAGTTTATCACTGCGCATGAAGAAATGACCACCTCCAACGTTTGGTTTATGTTTTATAAGTATTTTTAATTTTATTGCTTAAATCGCATTTTCTCGGCGAGCTGAGCACTTTTTCTGAATTGTGCCGCTCCCGTCACTCTGGTTAGGTTGGCATCGAAAAAAAACGCTCTCGGGTGCTTTAGAGTGCCGAGTTATTCACTGCGCATGAAGAAATGACCACCTCCAACGTTTGGTTTATGTTTAATAAGCATTTTTAATTTTATTGCTTGAATCGCATTTTCTCGGCGAGCTGAGCACTTTTTCTGAATTGTGCCGCTCCCGTCACTCTGGTTAGGTTGGCATCGAAAAAAACGCTCTCGGGTGCTTTAGAGTGCCGAGTTTATCACTGCGCATGAAGAAATGACCACCTCCAACGTTTGGTTTATGTTTTATAAGCATTTTTAATTTTATTGCTTAAATCGCATTTTCTCGGCGAGCTGAGCACTTTTTCTGAATTGTGCCGCTCCCGTCACTCTGGTTAGGTTGGCATCGAAAAAAACGCTCTCGGGTGCTTTAGAGTGCCGAGTTTATCACTGCGCATGAAGAAATGACCACCTCCAACGTTTGGTTTATGTTTTATAAGCATTTTTAATTTTATTGCTTAAATCGCATTTTCTCGGCGAGCTGAGCGCTTTTTCTGAATTGTGCCGCTCCCGTCACTCTGGTTAGGTTGGCATCGAAAAAAACGCTCTCGGGTGCTTTAGAGTGCCGACTTTATCACTGCGCATGAAGAAATGACCACCTCCAACGTTTGGTTTATGTTTTATAAGCATTTTTAATTTTATTGCTTAAATCGCATTTTCTCGGCGAGCTGAGCACTTTTTCTGAATTGTGCCGCTCCCGTCACTCTGGTTAGGTTGGCATCGAAAAAAACGCTCTCGGGTGCTTTAGAGTGCCGAGTTTATTACTGCGCATTAGGAAATGACCACCTCCAACGTTTGGTTTATGTTTTATAAGCATTTTTAATTTTATTGCTTAAATCGCATTTTCTCGGCGAGCTGAGCGCTTTTTCTGAATTGTGCCGCTCCCGTCACTCTGGTTAGGTTGGCATCGAAAAAAACGCTCTCGGGTGCTTTAGAGTGCCGAGTTTATCACTGCGCATGAAGAAATGACCACCTCCAACGTTTGGTTTATGTTTTATAAGCATTTTTAATTTTATTGCTTAAATCGCATTTTCTCGGCGAGCTGAGCGCTTTTTCTGAATTGTGCCGCTCCCGTAACTCTGGTTAGGTTGGCATCGAAAAAAACGCTCTCGGGTGCTTTAGAGTGCCGAGTTTATCACTGCGCATGAAGAAATGACCACTTCCAACGTTTGGTTTATGTTTTATAAGCATTTCTAATTTTATTGCTTAAATCGCATTTTCTCGGCGAGCTGAGCACTTTTTCTGAATTGTGCCGCTCCCGTCACTCTGGTTAGGTTGGCATCGAAAAAAACGCTCTCGGGTGCTTTAGAGTGCCGAGTTATTCACTGCGCATGAAGAAATGACCACCTCCAACGTTTGGTTTATGTTTAATAAGCATTTTTAATTTTATTGCTTAAATCGCATTTTCTCGGCGAGCTGAGCACTTTTTCTGAATTGTGCCGCTCCCGTCACTCTGGTTAGGTTGGCATCGAAAAAAACGCTCTCGGGTGCTTTAGAGTGCCGAGTTTATTACTGCGCATTAGGAAATGACCACCTCCAACGTTTGGTTTATGTTTTATAAGCATTTTTAATTTTATTGCTTAAATCGCATTTTCTCGGCGAGCTGAGCGCTTTTTCTGAATTGTGCCGCTCCCGTCACTCTGGTTAGGTTGGCATCGAAAAAAACGCTCTCGGGTGCTTTAGAGTGCCGAGTTTATTACTGCGCATTAAGAAATGACCACCTCCAACGTTTGGTTTATGTTTTATAAGCATTTTTAATTTTATTGCTTAAATCGCATTTTCTCGGCGAGCTGAGCATTTTTTCTGAATTGTGCCGCTCCCGTCACTCTGGTTAGGTTGGCATCGAAAAAAACGCTCTCGGGTGCTTTAGAGTGCCGAGATTATTACTGCGCATTGAGAAATGACCACCTCCAACGTTTGGTTTATGTTTTATAAGCATTTTTAATTTTATTGCTTAAATCGCATTTTCTCGGCGAGCTGAGCACTTTTTCTGAATTGTGCCGCTCCCGTCACTCTGGTTAGGTTGGCATCGAAAAAAACGCTCTCGGGTGCTTTAGAGTGCCGAGTTTATTACTGCGCATTAAGAAATGACCACCTCCAACGTTTGGTTTATGTTTTATAAGCATTTTTAATTTTATTGCTTAAATCGCATTTTCTCGGCGAGCTGAGCGCTTTTTCTGAATTGTGCCGCTCCCGTCACTCTGGTTAGGTTGGCATCGAAAAAAACGCTCTCGGGTGCTTTAGAGTGCCGAGTTTATCACTGCGCATGAAGAAATGACCACCTCCAACGTTTGGTTTATGTTTTATAAGCATTTTTAATTGTATTGCTTAAATCGCATTTTCTCGGCGAGCTGAGCGCTTTTTCTGAATTGTGCCGCTCCCGTAACTCTGGTTAGGTTGGCATCGAAAAAAACGCTCTCGGGTGCTTTAGAGTGCCGAGTTTATCACTGCGCATGAAGAAATGACCACTTCCAACGTTTGGTTTATGTTTTATAAGCATTTTTAATTTTATTGCTTAAATCGCATTTTCTCGGCGAGCTGAGCACTTTTTCTGAATTGTGCCGCTCCCGTCACTCTGGTTAGGTTGGCATCGAAAAAAACGCTCTCGGGTGCTCTAGAGTGCCGAGTTTATTACTGCGCATTAAGAAATGACCACCTCCAACGTTTGGTTTATGTTTTATAAGCATTTTTAATTTTATTGCTTAAATCGCATTTTCTCGGCGAGCTGAGCACTTTTTCTGAATTGTGCCGCTCCCGTCACTCTGGTTAGGTTGGCATCGAAAAAAACGCTCTCGGGTGCTTTAGAGTGCCGAGTTTATTACTGCGCATTAAGAAATGACCACCTCCAACGTTTGGTTTATGTTTTATAAGCATTTTTAATTTTATTGCTTAAATCGCATTTTCTCGGTGAGCTGAGCACTTTTTCTGAATTGTGCCGCTCCCGTCACTCTGGTTAGGTTGGCATCGAAAAAAACGCTCTCGGGTGCTTTAGAGTGCCGAGTTATTCACTGCGCATGAAGAAATGACCACCTCCAACGTTTGGTTTATGTTTTATAAGCATTTTTAATTTTATTGCTTAAATCGCATTTTCTCGGCGAGCTGAGCACTTTTTCTGAATTGTGCCGCTCCCGTCACTCTGGTTAGGTTGGCATCGAAAAAAACGCTCTCGGGTGCTTTAGAGTGCCGAGTTTATCACTGCGCATGAAGAAATGACCACCTCCAACGTTTGGTTTATGTTTTATAAGCATTTTTAATTTTATTGCTTAAATCGCATTTTCTCGGCGAGCTGAGCGCTTTTTCTGAATTGTGCCGCTCCCGTCACTCTGGTTAGGTTGGCATCGAAAAAAACGCTCTCGGGTGCTTTAGAGTGCCGAGTTATTCACTGCGCATGAAGAAATGACCACCTCCAATGTTTGGTTTATGTTTAATAAGCATTTTTAATTTTATTGCTTAAATCGCATTTTCTCGGCGAGCTGAGCGCTTTTTCTGAATTGTGCCGCTCCCGTCACTCTGGTTAGGTTGGCATCGAAAAAAACGCTCTCGGGTGCTTTAGAGTGCCGAGTTTATTACTGCGCATTAAGAAATGACCACCTCCAACGTTTGGTTTATGTTTTATAAGCATTTTTAATTTTATTGCTTAAATCGCATTTTCTCGGCGAGCTGAGCACTTTTTCTGAATTGTGCCGCTCCCGTCACTCTGGTTAGGTTGGCATCGAAAAAAACGCTCTCGGGTGCTTTAGAGTGCCGAGTTATTCACTGCGCATGAAGAAATGACCACCTCCAACGTTTGGTTTATGTTTTATAAGCATTTTTAATTTTATTGCTTAAATCGCATTTTCTCGGCGAGCTGAGCACTTTTTCTGAATTGTGCCGCTCCCGTCACTCTGGTTAGGTTGGCATCGAAAAAAACGCTCTCGGGTGCTTTAGAGTGCCGAGTTTATCACTGCGCATGAAGAAATGACCACCTCCAACGTTTGGTTTATGTTTTATAAGCATTTTTAATTTTATTGCTTAAATCGCATTTTCTCGGCGAGCTGAGCGCTTTTTCTGAATTGTGCCGCTCCCGTCACTCTGGTTAGGTTGGCATCGAAAAAAACGCTCTCGGGTGCTTTAGAGTGCCGAGTTATTCACTGCGCATGAAGAAATGACCACCTCCAATGTTTGGTTTATGTTTAATAAGCATTTTTAATTTTATTGCTTAAATCGCATTTTCTCGGCGAGCTGAGCGCTTTTTCTGAATTGTGCCGCTCCCGTCACTCTGGTTAGGTTGGCATCGAAAAAAACGCTCTCGGGTGCTTTAGAGTGCCGAGTTATTCACTGCGCATGAAGAAATGACCACCTCCAACGTTTGGTTTATGTTTAATAAGCATTTTTAATTTTATTGCTTAAATCGCATTTTCTCGGCGAGCTGAGCACTTTTTCTGAATTGTGCCGCTCCCGTCACTCTGGTTAGGTTGGCATCGAAAAAAACGCTCTCGGGTGCTTTAGAGTGCCGAGTTTATTACTGCGCATTAAGAAATGACCACCTCCAACGTTTGGTTTATGTTTTATAAGCATTTTTAATTTTATTGCTTAAATCGCATTTTCTCGGCGAGCTGAGCACTTTTTCTGAATTGTGCCGCTCCCGTCACTCTGGTTAGGTTGGCATCGAAAAAAACGCTCTCGGGTGCTTTAGAGTGCCGAGTTTATTACTGCGCATTAAGAAATGACCACCTCCAACGTTTGATTTATGTTTTATAAGCATTTTTAATTGTATTGCTTAAATCGCATTTTCTCGGCGAGCTGAGCACTTTTTCTGAATTGTGCCGCTCCCGTCACTCTGGTTAGGGTGGCATCGAAAAAAACGCTCTCGGGTGCTTTAGAGTGCCGAGTTTATTACTGCGCATTAAGAAATGACCACCTCCAACGTTTGGTTTATGTTTTATAAGCATTTTTAATTTTATTGCTTAAATCGCATTTTCTCGGCGAGCTGAGCACTTTTTCTGAATTGTGCCGCTCCCGTCACTCTGGTTAGGTTGGCATCGAAAAAAACGCTCTCGGGTGCTTTAGAGTGCCGAGTTATTCACTGCGCATGAAGAAATGACCACCTCCAACGTTTGGTTTATGTTTAATAAGCATTTTTAATTTTATTGCTTGAATCGCATTTTCTCGGCGAGCTGAGCACTTTTTCTGAATTGTGCCGCTCCCGTCACTCTGGTTAGGTTGGCATCGAAAAAAACGCTCTCGGGTGCTTTAGAGTGCCGAGTTTATCACTGCGCATGAAGAAATGACCACCTCCAACGTTTGGTTTATGTTTTATAAGCATTTTTAATTTTATTGCTTAAATCGCATTTTCTCGGCGAGCTGAGCACTTTTTCTGAATTGTGCCGCTCCCGTCACTCTGGTTAGGTTGGCATCGAAAAAAACGCTCTCGGGTGCTTTAGAGTGCCGAGTTTATCACTGCGCATGAAGAAATGACCACCTCCAACGTTTGGTTTATGTTTTATAAGCATTTTTAATTTTATTGCTTAAATCGCATTTTCTCGGCGAGCTGAAAGCTTTTTCTGAATTGTGCCGCTCCCGTCACTCTGGTTAGGTTGGCATCGAAAAAAACGCTCTCGGGTGCTTTAGAGTGCCGAGTTTATTACTGCGCATTAAGAAATGACCACCTCCAACGTTTGGTTTATGTTTTATAAGCATTTTTAATTTTATTGCTTAAATCGCATTTTCTCGGCGAGCTGAGCACTTTTTCTAAATTGTGCCGCTCCCGTCACTCTGGTTAGGTTGGCATCGAAAAAAACGCTCTCGGGTGCTTTAGAGTGCCGAGTTTATTACTGCGCATTAAGAAATGACCACCTCCAACGTTTGGTTTACGTTTTATAAGCATTTTTAATTTTATTGCTTAAATCGCATTTTCTCGGCGAGCTGAGCACTTTTTCTGAATTGTGCCGCTCCCGTCACTCTGGTTAGGTTGGCATCGAAAAAAACGCTCTCGGGTGCTTTAGAGTGCCGAGTTATTCACTGCGCATGAAGAAATGACCACCTCCAACGTTTGGTTTATGTTTAATAAGCATTTTTAATTTTATTGCTTGAATCGCATTTTCTCGGCGAGCTGAGCACTTTTTCTGAATTGTGCCGCTCCCGTCACTCTGGTTAGGTTGGCATCGAAAAAAACGCTCTCGGGTGCTTTAGAGTGCCGAGTTTATCACTGCGCATGAAGAAATGACCACCTCCAACGTTTGGTTTATGTTTTATAAGCATTTTTAATTTTATTGCTTAAATCGCATTTTCTCGGCGAGCTGAGCACTTTTTCTGAATTGTGCCGCTCCCGTCACTCTGGTTAGGTTGGCATCGAAAAAAACACTCTCGGGTGCTTTAGAGTGCCGAGTTTATCACTGCGCATGAAGAAATGACCACCTCCAACGTTTGGTTTATGTTTTATAAGCATTTTTAATTTTATTGCTTAAATCGCATTTTCTCGGCGAGCTGAGCGCTTTTTCTGAATTGTGCCGCTCCCGTCACTCTGGTTAGGTTGGCATCGAAAAAAACGCTCTCGGGTGCTTTAGAGTGCCGAGTTTATTACTGCGCATTAAGAAATGACCACCTCCAACGTTTGGTTTATGTTTTATAAGCATTTTTAATTTTATTGCTTAAATCGCATTTTCTCGGCGAGCTGAGCACTTTTTCTGAATTGTGCCGCTCCCGTCACTCTGGTTAGGTTGGCATCGAAAAAAACGCTCACGGGTGCTTTAGAGTGCCGAGTTTATTACTGCGCATTAAGAAATGACCACCTCCAACGTTTGGTTTATGTTTTATAAGCATTTTTAATTTTATTGCTTAAATCGCATTTTCTCGGCGAGCTGAGCACTTTTTCTGAATTGTGCCGCTCCCGTCACTCTGGTTAGGTTGGCATCGAAAAAAACGCTCTCGGCTGCTTTAGAGTGCCGAGTTATTCACTGCGCATGGAGAAATGACCACCTCCAACGTTTGGTTTATGTTTTATAAGCATTTTTAATTTTATTGCTTAAATCGCATTTTCTCGGCGAGCTGAGCACTTTTTCTGAATTGTGCCGCTCCCGTCACTCTGGTTAGGTTGGCATCGAAAAAAACGCTCACGGGTGCTTTAGAGTGCCGAGTTTATTACTGCGCATTAAGAAATGACCACCTCCAACGTTTGGTTTATGTTTTATAAGCATTTTTAATTTTATTGCTTAAATCGCATTTTCTCGGCGAGCTGAGCACTTTTTCTGAATTGTGCCGCTCCCGTCACTCTGGTTAGGTTGGCATCGAAAAAAACGCTCTCGGCTGCTTTAGAGTGCCGAGTTATTCACTGCGCATGGAGAAATGACCACCTCCAACGTTTGGTTTATGTTTTATAAGCATTTTTAATTTTATTGCTTAAATCGCATTTTCTCGGCGAGCTGAGCACTTTTTCTGAATTGTGCCGCTCCCGTCACTCTGGTTAGGTTGGCATCGAAAAAAACGCTCTCGGGTGCTTTAGAGTGCCGAGTTTATCACTGCGCATGAAGAAATGACCACCTCCAACGTTTGGTTTATGTTTTATAAGCATTTTTAATTTTATTGCTTAAATCGCATTTTCTCGGCGAGCTGAGCGCTTTTTCTGAATTGTGCCGCTCCCGTCACTCTGGTTAGGTTGGCATCGAAAAAAACGCTCTCGGGTGCTTTAGAGTGCCGAGTTTATCACTGCGCATGAAGAAATGACCACCTCCAACGTTTGGTTTATGTTTTATAAGCATTTTTAATTGTATTGCTTAAATCGCATTTTCTCGGCGAGCTGAGCGCTTTTTCTGAATTGTGCCGCTCCCGTAACTCTGGTTAGGTTGGCATCGAAAAAAACGCTCTCGGGTGCTTTAGAGTGCCGAGTTTATCACTGCGCATGAAGAAATGACCACCTCCAACGTTTGGTTTATGTTTTATAAGCATTTTTAATTTTATTGCTTAAATCGCATTTTCTCGGCGAGCTGAGGACTTTTTCTGAATTGTGCCGCTCCCGTCACTCTGGTTAGGTTGGCATCGAAAAAAACGCTCTCGGGTGCTCTAGAGTGCCGAGTTTATTACTGCGCTTTAAGAAATGACCACCTCCAACGTTTGGTTTATGTTTTATAAGCATTTTTAATTTTATTGCTTAAATCGCATTTTCTCGGCGAGCTGAGCACTTTTTCTGAATTGTGCCGCTCCCGTCACTCTGGTTAGGTTGGCATCGAAAAAAACGCTCACGGGTGCTTTAGAGTGCCGAGTTTATTACTGCGCATTAAGAAATGACCACCTCCAACGTTTGGTTTATGTTTTATAAGCATTTTTAATTTTATTGCTTAAATCGCATTTTCTCGGCGAGCTGAGCACTTTTTCTGAATTGTGCCGCTCCCGTCACTCTGGTTAGGTTGGCATCGAAAAACACGCTCTCGGGTGCTTTAGAGTGCCGAGTTATTCACTGCGCATGAAGAAATGACCACCTCCAACGTTTGGTTTATGTTTTATAAGCATTTTTAATTTTATTGCTTAAATCGCACTTTCTCGGCGAGCTGAGCGCTTTTTCTGAATTGTGCCGCTCCCGTAACTCTGGTTAGGTTGGCATCGAAAAAAACGCTCTCGGGTGCTTTAGAGTGCCGAGTTTATTACTGCGCATTAAGAAATGACCACCTCCAACGTTTGGTTTATGTTTTATAAGCATTTTTAATTTTATTGCTTAAATCGCATTTTCTCGGCGAGCTGAGCACTTTTTCTGAATTGTGCCGCTCCCGTCACTCTGGTTAGGTTGGCATCGAAAAAAACGCTCTCGGGTGCTTTAGAGTGCCGAGTTTATTACTGCGCATTAAGAAATGACCACCTCCAACGTTTGGTTTATGTTTTATAAGCATTTTTAATTTTATTGCTTAAATCGCATTTTCTCGGCGAGCTGAGCACTTTTTCTGAATTGTGCCGCTCCCGTCACTCTGGTTAGGTTGGCATCGAAAAAAACGCTCTCGGGTGCTTTAGAGTGCCGAGTTTATCACTGCGCATGAAGAAATGACCACCTCCAACGTTTGGTTTATGTTTAATAAGCATTTTTAATTTTATTGCTTAAATCGCATTTTCTCGGCGAGCTGAGCACTTTTTCTGAATTGTGCCGCTCCCGTCACTCTGGTTAGGTTGGCATCGAAAAAAACGCTCTCGGGTGCTTTAGAGTGCCGACTTTATCACTGCGCATGAAGAAATGACCACCTCCAACGTTTGGTTTATGTTTTATAAGCATTTTTAATTTTATTGCTTAAATCGCATTTTCTCGGCGAGCTGAGCACTTTTTCTGAATTGTGCCGCTCCCGTCACTCTGGTTAGGTTGGCATCGAAAAAAACGCTCACGGGTGCTTTAGAGTGCCGAGTTTATTACTGCGCATTAAGAAATGACCACCTCCAACGTTTGGTTTATGTTTTATAAGCATTTTTAATTTTATTGCTTAAATCGCATTTTCTCGGCGAGCTGAGCACTTTTTCTGAATTGTGCCGCTCCCGTCACTCTGGTTAGGTTGGCATCGAAAAAAACGCTCTCGGGTGCTTTAGAGTGCCGAGTTATTCACTGCGCATGAAGAAATGACCACCTCCAACGTTTGGTTTATGTTTTATAAGCATTTTTAATTTTATTGCTTAAATCGCATTTTCTCGGCGAGCTGAGCACTTTTTCTGAATTGTGCCGCTCCCGTCACTCTGGTTAGGTTGGCATCGAAAAAAACGCTCTCGGGTGCTTTAGAGTGCCGAGTTTATCACTGCGCATGAAGAAATGACCACCTCCAACGTTTGGTTTATGTTTTATAAGCATTTTTAATTTTATTGCTTAAATCGCATTTTCTCGGCGAGCTGAGCGCTTTTTCTGAATTGTGCCGCTCCCGTCACTCTGGTTAGGTTGGCATCGAAAAAAACGCTCTCGGGTGCTTTAGAGTGCCGAGTTTATCACTGCGCATGAAGAAATGACCACCTCCAACGTTTGGTTTATGTTTAATAAGCATTTTTAATTTTATTGCTTAAATCGCATTTTCTCGGCGAGCTGAGCACTTTTTCTGAATTGTGCCGCTCCCGTCACTCTGGTTAGGTTGGCATCGAAAAAAACGCTCTCGGGTGCTTTAGAGTGCCGAGTTTATTACTGCGCATTAGGAAATGACCACCTCCAACGTTTGGTTTATGTTTTATAAGCATTTTTAATTTTATTGCTTAAATCGCATTTTCTCGGCGAGCTGAGCGCTTTTTCTGAATTGTGCCGCTCCCGTCACTCTGGTTAGGTTGGCATCGAAAAAAACGCTCTCGGGTGCTTTAGAGTGCCGAGTTTATTACTGCGCATTGAGAAATGACCACCTCCAACGTTTGGTTTATGTTTTATAAGCATTTTTAATTTTATTGCTTAAATCGCATTTTCTCGGCGAGCTGAGCACTTTTTCTGAATTGTGCCGCTCCCGTCACTCTGGTTAGGTTGGCATCGAAAAAAACGCTCTCGGGTGCTTTAGAGTGCCGAGTTTATTACTGCGCATTAAGAAATGACCACCTCCAACGTTTGGTTTATGTTTTATAAGCATTTTTAATTTTATTGCTTAAATCGCATTTTCTCGGCGAGCTGAGCACTTTTTCTGAATTGTGCCGCTCCCGTCACTCTGGTTAGGTTGGCATCGAAAAAAACGCTCTCGGGTGCTTTAGAGTGCCGAGTTTATCACTGCGCATGAAGAAATGACCACCTCCAACGTTTGGTTTATGTTTTATAAGCATTTTTAATTTTATTGCTTAAATCGCATTTTCTCGGCGAGCTGAGCGCTTTTTCTGAATTGTGCCGCTCCCGTCACTCTGGTTAGGTTGGCATCGAAAAAAACGCTCTCGGGTGCTTTAGAGTGCCGAGTTATTCACTGCGCATGAAGAAATGACCACCTCCAATGTTTGGTTTATGTTTAATAAGCATTTTTAATTTTATTGCTTAAATCGCATTTTCTCGGCGAGCTGAGCGCTTTTTCTGAATTGTGCCGCTCCCGTCACTCTGGTTAGGTTGGCATCGAAAAAAACGCTCTCGGGTGCTTTAGAGTGCCGAGTTATTCACTGCGCATGAAGAAATGACCACCCCCAACGTTTGGTTTATGTTTAATAAGCATTTTTAATTTTATTGCTTAAATCGCATTTTCTCGGCGAGCTGAGCACTTTTTCTGAATTGTGCCGCTCCCGTCACTCTGGTTAGGTTGGCATCGAAAAAAACGCTCTCGGGTGCTTTAGAGTGCCGAGTTTATTACTGCGCATTAAGAAATGACCACCTCCAACGTTTGGTTTATGTTTTATAAGCATTTTTAATTTTATTGCTTAAATCGCATTTTCTCGGCGAGCTGAGCACTTTTTCTGAATTGTGCGGCTCCCGTCACTCTGGTTAGGTTGGCATCGAAAAAAACGCTCTCGGGTGCTTTAGAGTGCCGAGTTTATTACTGCGCATTAAGAAATGACCACCTCCAACGTTTGGTTTATGTTTTATAAGCATTTTTAATTTTATTGCTTAAATCGCATTTTCTCGGCGAGCTGAGCACTTTTTCTGAATTGTGCCGCTCCCGTCACTCTGGTTAGGTTGGCATCGAAAAAAACGCTATCGGGTGCTTTAGAGTGCCGAGTTATTCACTGCGCATGAAGAAATGACCACCTCCAACGTTTGGTTTATGTTTAATAAGCATTTTTAATTTTATTGCTTAAATCGCATTTTCTCGGCGAGCTGAGCACTTTTTCTGAATTGTGCCGCTCCCGTCACTCTGGTTAGGTTGGCATCGAAAAAAACGCTCTCGGGTGCTTTAGAGTGCCGAGTTTATTACTGCGCATTAAGAAATGACCACCTCCAACGTTTGGTTTATGTTTTATAAGCATTTTTAATTTTATTGCTTAAATCGCATTTTCTCGGCGAGCTGAGCACTTTTTCTGAATTGTGCCGCTCCCGTCACTCTGGTTAGGTTGGCATCGAAAAAAACGCTCTCGGGTGCTTTAGAGTGCCGAGTTTATTACTGCGCATTAAGAAATGACCACCTCCAACGTTTGGTTTATGTTTTATAAGCATTTTTAATTTTATTGCTTAATTCGCATTTTCTCGGCGAGCTGAGCGCTTTTTCTGAATTGTGCCGCTCCCGTCACTCTGGTTAGGTTGGCATCGAAAAAAACGCTCTCGGGTGCTTTAGAGTGCCGAGTTATTCACTGCGCATGAAGAAATGACCACCTCCAACGTTTGGTTTATGTTTAATAAGCATTTTTAATTTTATTGCTTAAATCGCATTTTCTCGGCGAGCTGAGCACTTTTTCTGAATTGTGCCGCTCCCGTCACTCTGGTTAGGTTGGCATCGAAAAAAACGCTCTCGGGTGCTTTAGAGTGCCGAGTTTATTACTGCGCATTAAGAAATGACCACCTCCAACGTTTGGTTTATGTTTTATAAGCATTTTTAATTTTATTGCTTAAATCGCATTTTCTCGGCGAGCTGAGCACTTTTTCTGAATTGTGCCGCTCCCGTCACTCTGGTTAGGTTGGCATCGAAAAAAACGCTCTCGGGTGCTTTAGAGTGCCGAGTTTATTACTGCGCATTAAGAAATGACCACCTCCAACGTTTGGTTTATGTTTTATAAGCATTTTTAATTTTATAGCTTAAATCGCATTTTCTCGGCGAGCTGAGCACTTTTTCTGAATTGTGCCGCTCCCGTCACTTGGCATCGAAAAAAACGCTCTCGGGTGCTTTAGAGTGCCGAGTTATTCACTGCGCATGAAGAAATGACCACCTCCAACGTTTGGTTTATGTTTTATAAGCATTTTTAATTTTATTGCTTAAATCGCATTTTCTCGGCGAGCTGAGCGCTTTTTCTGAATTGTGCCGCTCCCGTAACTCTGGTTAGGTTGGCATCGAAAAAAACGCTCTCGGGTGCTTTAGAGTGCCGAGTTTATCACTGCGCATGAAGAAATGACCACTTCCAACGTTTGGTTTATGTTTTATAAGCATTTTTAATTTTATTGCTTAAATCGCATTTTCTCGGCGAGCTGAGCACTTTTTCTGAATTGTGCCGCTCCCGTCACTCTGGTTAGGTTGGCATCGAAAAAAACGCTCTCGGGTGCTCTAGAGTGCCGAGTTTATTACTGCGCATTAAGAAATGACCACCTCCAACGTTTGGTTTATGTTTTATAAGCATTTTTAATTTTATTGCTTAAATCGCATTTTCTCGGCGAGCTGAGCACTTTTTCTGAATTGTGCCGCTCCCGTCACTCTGGTTAGGTTGGCATCGAAAAAAACGCTCTCGGGTGCTTTAGAGTGCCGAGTTTATTACTGCGCATTAAGAAATGACCACCTCCAACGTTTGGTTTATGTTTTATAAGCATTTTTAATTTTATTGCTTAAATCGCATTTTCTCGGCGAGCTGAGCACTTTTTCTGAATTGTGCCGCTCCCGTCACTCTGGTTAGGTTGGCATCGAAAAAAACGCTCTCGGGTGCTTTAGAGTGCCGAGTTTATTACTGCGCATTAAGAAATGACCACCTCCAACGTTTGATTTATGTTTTATAAGCATTTTTAATTTTATTGCTTAAATCGCATTTTCTCGGCGAGCTGAGCACTTTTTCTGAATTGTGCCGCTCCCGTCACTCTGGTTAGGTTGGCATCGAAAAAAACGCTCTCGGGTGCTTTAGAGTGCCGAGTTATTCACTGCGCATGAAGAAATGACCACCTCCAACGTTTGGTTTATGTTTAATAAGCATTTTTTATTTTATTGCTTGAATCGCATTTTCTCGGCGAGCTGAGCACTTTTTCTGAATTGTGCCGCTCCCGTCACTCTGGTTAGGTTGGCATCGAAAAAAACGCTCTCGGGTGCTTTAGAGTGCCGAGTTTATCACTGCGCATGAAGAAATGACCACCTCCAACGTTTGGTTTATGTTTTATAAGCATTTTTAATTTTATTGCTTAAATCGCATTTTCTCGGCGAGCTGAGCACTTTTTCTGAATTGTGCCGCTCCCGTCACTCTGGTTAGGTTGGCATCGAAAAAAACGCTCTCGGGTGCTTTAGAGTGCCGAGTTTATCACTGCGCATGAAGAAATGCCTCCAACGTTTGGTTTATGTTTTATAAGCATTTTTAATTTTATTGCTTAAATCGCATTTTCTCGGCGAGCTGAGCGCTTTTTCTGAATTGTGCCGCTCCCGTCACTCTGGTTAGGTTGGCATCGAAAAAAACGCTCTCGGGTGCTTTAGAGTGCCGAGTTTATTACTGCGCATTAAGAAATGACCACCTCCAACGTTTGGTTTATGTTTTATAAGCATTTTTAATTTTATTGCTTAAATCGCATTTTCTCGGCGAGCTGAGCACTTTTTCTGAATTGTGCCGCTCGCGTCACTCTGGTTAGGTTGGCATCGAAAAAAACGCTCTCGGGTGCTTTAGAGTGCCGAGTTTATTACTGCGCATTAAGAAATGACCACCTCCAACGTTTGGTTTATGTTTTATAAGCATTTTTAATTTTATTGCTTAAATCGCATTTTCTCGGCGAGCTGAGCACTTTTTCTGAATTGTGCCGCTCCCGTCACTTGGCATCGAAAAAAACGCTCTCGGGTGCTTTAGAGTGCCGAGTTATTCACTGCGCATGAAGAAATGACCACCTCCAACGTTTGGTTTATGTTTTATAAGCATTTTTAATTTTATTGCTTAAATCGCATTTTCTCGGCGAGCTGAGCGCTTTTTCTGAATTGTGCCGCTCCCGTCACTCTGGTTAGGTTGGCATCGAAAAAAACGCTCTCGGGTGCTTTAGAGTGCCGAGTTATTCACTGCGCATGAAGAAATGACCACCTCCAACGTTTGGTTTATGTTTAATAAGCATTTTTAATTTTATTGCTTAAATCGCATTTTCTCGGCGAGCTGAGCACTTTTTCTGAATTGTGCCGCTCCCGTCACTCTGGTTAGGTTGGCATCGAAAAAAACGCTCTCGGGTGCTTTAGAGTGCCGAGTTTATTACTGCGCATTAGGAAATGACCACCTCCAACGTTTGGTTTATGTTTTATAAGCATTTTTAATTTTATTGCTTAAATCGCATTTTCTCGGCGAGCTGAGCGCTTTTTCTGAATTGTGCCGCTCCCGTCACTCTGGTTAGGTTGGCATCGAAAAAAACGCTCTCGGGTGCTTTAGAGTGCCGAGTTTATTACTGCGCATTAAGAAATGACCACCTCCAACGTTTGGTTTATGTTTTATAAGCATTTTTAATTTTATTGCTTAAATCGCATTTTCTCGGCGAGCTGAGCACTTTTTCTGAATTGTGCCGCTCCCGTCACTCTGGTTAGGTTGGCATCGAAAAAAACGCTCTCGGGTGCTCTAGAGTGCCGAGTTTATTACTGCGCATTAAGAAATGACCACCTCCAACGTTTGGTTTATGTTTTATAAGCATTTTTAATTTTATTGCTTAAATCGCATTTTCTCGGCGAGCTGAGCACTTTTTCTGAATTGTGCCGCTCCCGTCACTCTGGTTAGGTTGGCATCGAAAAAAACGCTCTCGGGTGCTTTAGAGTGCCGAGTTTATTACTGCGCATTAAGAAATGACCACCTCCAACGTTTGGTTTATGTTTTATAAGCATTTTTAATTTTATTGCTTAAATCGCATTTTCTCGGCGAGCTGAGCACTTTTTCTGAATTGTGCCGCTCCCGTCACTCTGGTTAGGTTGGCATCGAAAAAAACGCTCTCGGGTGCTTTAGAGTGCCGAGTTATTCACTGCGCATGAAGAAATGACCACCTCCAACGTTTGGTTTATGTTTTATAAGCATTTTTAATTGTATTGCTTAAATCGCATTTTCTCGGCGAGCTGAGCACTTTTTCTGAATTGTGCCGCTCCCGTCACTCTGGTTAGGTTGGCATCGAAAAAAACGCTCTCGGGTGCTTTAGAGTGCCGAGTTTATCACTGCGCATGAAGAAATGACCACCTCCAACGTTTGGTTTATGTTTTATAAGTATTTTTAATTTTATTGCTTAAATCGCATTTTCTCGGCGAGCTGAGCACTTTTTCTGAATTGTGCCGCTCCCGTCACTCTGGTTAGGTTGGCATCGAAAAAAACGCTCTCGGGTGCTTTAGAGTGCCGAGTTATTCACTGCGCATGAAGAAATGACCACCTCCAACGTTTGGTTTATGTTTAATAAGCATTTTTAATTTTATTGCTTGAATCGCATTTTCTCGGCGAGCTGAGCACTTTTTCTGAATTGTGCCGCTCCCGTCACTCTGGTTAGATTGGCATCGAAAAAAACGCTCTCGGGTGCTTTAGAGTGCCGAGTTTATCACTGCGCATGAAGAAATGACCACCTCCAACGTTTGGTTTATGTTTTATAAGCATTTTTAATTTTATTGCTTAAATCGCATTTTCTCGGCGAGCTGAGCACTTTTTCTGAATTGTGCCGCTCCCGTCACTCTGGTTAGGTTGGCATCGAAAAAAACGCTCTCGGGTGCTTTAGAGTGCCGAGTTTATCACTGCGCATGAAGAAATGACCACCTCCAACGTTTGGTTTATGTTTTATAAGCATTTTTAATTTTATTGCTTAAATCGCATTTTCTCGGCGAGCTGAGCGCTTTTTCTGAATTGTGCCGCTCCCGTCACTCTGGTTAGGTTGGCATCGAAAAAAACGCTCTCGGGTGCTTTAGAGTGCCGAGTTTATCACTGCGCATGAAGAAATGACCACCTCCAACGTTTGGTTTATGTTTTATAAGCATTTTTAATTTTATTGCTTAAATCGCATTTTCTCGGCGAGCTGAGCACTTTTTCTGAATTGTGCCGCTCCCGTCACTCTGGTTAGGTTGGCATCGAAAAAAACGCTCTCGGGTGCTTTAGAGTGCCGAGTTTATCACTGTGCATGAAGAAATGACCACCTCCAACGTTTGGTTTATGTTTTATAAGCATTTTTAATTTTATTGCTTAAATCGCATTTTCTCGGCGAGCTGAGCGCTTTTTCTGAATTGTGCCGCTTCCGTCACTCTGGTTAGGTTGGCATGGAAAAAAACGCTCTCGGGTGCTTTAGAGTGCCGAGTTTATCACTGCGCATGAAGAAATGACCACCTCCAACGTTTGGTTTATGTTTTATAAGCATTTTTAATTTTATTGCTTAAATCGCATTTTCTCGGCGAGCTGAGCGCTTTTTCTGAATTGTGCCGCTCCCGTCACTCTGGTTAGGTTGGCATCGAAAAAAACGCTCTCGGGTGCTTTAGAGTGCCGAGTTTATCACTGCGCATGAAGAAATGACCACCTCCAACGTTTGGTTTATGTTTTATAAGCATTTTTAATTTTATTGCTTAAATCGCATTTACTCGGCGAGCTGAGCACTTTTTCTGAATTGTGCCGCTCCCGTCACTCTGGTTAGGTTGGCATCGAAAAAAACGCTCTCGGGTGCTTTAGAGTGCCGAGTTTATCACTGCGCATGAAGAAATGACCACCTCCAACGTTTGGTTTATGTTTTATAAGCATTTTTAATTTTATTGCTTAAATCGCATTTTCTCGGCGAGCTGAGCACTTTTTCTGAATTGTGCCGCTCCCGTCACTCTGGTTAGGTTGGCATGGAAAAAAACGCTCTCGGGTGCTTTAGAGTGCCGAGTTTATCACCGCGCATGAAGAAATGACCACCTCCAACGTTTGGTTTATGTTTTATAAGCATTTTTAATTTTATTGCTTAAATCGCATTTTCTCGGCGAGCTGAGCGCTTTTTCTGAATTGTGCCGCTCCCGTCACTCTGGTTAGGTTGGCATCGAATAAAACGCTCTCGGGTGCTTTAGAGTGCCGAGTTTATCACTGCGCATGAAGAAATGACCACCTCCAACGTTTGGTTTATGTTTTATAAGCATTTTTAATTTTATTGCTTAAATCGCATTTTCTCGGCGAGCTGAGCACTTTTTCTGAATTGTGCCGCTCCCGTCACTCTGGTTAGGTTGGCATGGAAAAAAACGCTCTCGGGTGCTTTAGAGTGCCGAGTTTATTACTGCGTAATAAGAAATGACCATCTACAACGTTTGGTTTATGTTTTATAAGCATTTTTAATTTTATTGCTTAAATCGCATTTTCTCGGCGAGCTGAGCACTTTTTCTGAATTGTGCCGCTCCCGTCACTCTGGTTAGGTTGGCATGGAAAAAAACGCTCTCGGGTGCTTTAGAGTGCCGAGTTTATCACTGCGCATGAAGAAATGACCACCTCCAACGTTTGGTTTATGTTTTATAAGCATTTTTAATTTTATTGCTTAAATCGCATTTTCTCGGCGAGCTGAGCACTTTTTCTGAATTGTGCCGCTCCCGTCACTCTGGTTAGGTTGGCATGGAAAAAAACGCTCTCGGGTGCTTTAGAGTGCCGAGTTTATCACTGCGCATGAAGAAATGACCACCTCCAACGTTTGGTTTATGTTTTATAAGCATTTTTAATTTTATTGCTTAAATCGCATTTTCTCGGCGAGCTGAGCACTTTTTCTGAATTGTGCCGCTCCCGTCACTCTGGTTAGGTTGGCATGGAAAAAAACGCTCTCGGGTGCTTTAGAGTGCCGAGTTTATCACTGCGCATGAAGAAATGACCACCTCCAACGTTTGGTTTATGTTTTATAAGCATTTTTAATTTTATTGCTTAAATCGCATTTTCTCGGCGAGCTGAGCACTTTTTCTGAATTGTGCCGCTCCCGTCACTCTGGTTAGGTTGGCATGGAAAAAAACGCTCTCGGGTGCTTTAGAGTGCCGAGTTTATTACTGCGTAATAAGAAATGACCATCTACAACGTTTGGTTTATGTTTTATAAGCATTTTTAATTTTATTGCTTAAATCGCATTTTCTCGGCGAGCTGAGCACTTTTTCTGAATTGTGCCGCTCCCGTCACTCTGTTTAGGTTGGCATGGAAAAAAACGCTCTCGGGTGCTTTAGAGTGCCGAGTTTATCACTGCACATGAAGAAAAGACCACCTCCAACGTTTGGTTTATGTTTTATAAGCATTTTTAATTTTATTGCTTAAATCGCATTTTCTCGGCGAGCTGAGCGCTTTTTCTGAATTGTGCCGCTCCCGTCACTCTGGTTAGGTTGGCATCGAAAACAACGCTCTCGGGTGCTTTAGAGTGCCGAGTTTATTACTGCGTAATAAGAAATGACCATTTACAACGTTTGGTTTATGTTTTATAAGCATTTTTAATTTTATTGCTTAAATCGCATTTTCTCGGCGAGCTGAGCGCTTTTTCTGAATTGTGCCGCTCCCGTCACTCTGGTTAGGTTGGCATCGAAAAAAACGCTCTCGGGTGCTTTAGAGTGCCGAGTTTATTACTGCGTAATAAGAAATGACCATTTACAACGTTTGGTTTATGTTTTATAAGCATTTTTAATTTTATTGCTTAAATCGCATTTTCTCGGCGAGCTGAGCACTTTTTCTGAATTGTGCCGCTCCCGTCACTCTGGTTAGGTTGGCATCGAAAAAAACGCTCTCGGGTGCTTTAGAGTGCCGAGTTTATCACTGCGCATGAAGAAATGACCACCTCCAACGTTTGGTTTATGTTTTATAAGCATTTTTAATTTTATTGCTTAAATCGCATTTTCTCGGCGAGCTGAGCACTTTTTCTGAATTGTGCCGCTCCCGTCACTCTGGTTAGGTTGGCATCGAAAAAAACGCTCTCGGGTGCTTTAGAGTGCCGAGTTTATCACTGCGCATGAAGAAATGACCACCTCCAACGTTTGGTTTATGTTTTATAAGCATTTTTAATTTTATTGCTTAAATCGCATTTTCTCGGCGAGCTGAGCACTTTTTCTGAATTGTGCCGCTCCCGTCACTCTGGTTAGGTTGGCATCGAAAAAAACGCTCTCGGGTGCTTTAGAGTGCCGAGTTTATCACTGCGCATGAAGAAATGACCACCTCCAACGTTTGGTTTATGTTTTATAAGCATTTTTAATTTTATTGCTTAAATCGCATTTTCTCGGCGAGCTGAGCACTTTTTCTGAAGTGTGCCGCTCCCGTCACTCTGGTTAGGTTGGCATGGAAAAAAACGCTCTCGGGTGCTTTAGAGTGCCGAGTTTATTACTGCGTAATAAGAAATGACCATCTACAACGTTTGGTTTATGTTTTATAAGCATTTTTAATTTTATTGCTTAAATCGCATTTTCTCGGCGAGCTGAGCACTTTTTCTGAATTGTGCCGCTCCCGTCACTCTGTTTAGGTTGGCATGGAAAAAAACGCTCTCGGGTGCTTTAGAGTGCCGAGTTTATCACTGCACATGAAGAAAAGACCACCTCCAACGTTTGGTTTATGTTTTATAAGCATTTTTAATTTTATTGCTTAAATCGCATTTTCTCGGCGAGCTGAGCGCTTTTTCTGAATTGTGCCGCTCCCGTCACTCTGGTTAGGTTGGCATCGAAAAAAACGCTCTCGGGTGCTTTAGAGTGCCGAGTTTATTACTGCGTAATAAGAAATGACCATTTACAACGTTTGGTTTATGTTTTATAAGCATTTTTAATTTTATTGCTTAAATCGCATTTTCTCGGCGAGCTGAGCACTTTTTCTGAATTGTGCCGCTCCCGTCACTCTGGTTAGGTTGGCATCGAAAAAAACGCTCTCGGGTGCTTTAGAGTGCCGAGTTTATCACTGTGCATGAAGAAATGACCACCTCCAACGTTTGGTTTATGTTTTATAAGCATTTTTAATTTTATTGCTTAAATCGCATTTTCTCGGCGAGCTGAGCGCTTTTTCTGAATTGTGCCGCTCCCGTCACTCTGGTTAGGTTGGCATCGAAAAAAAACGCTCTCGGGTGCTTTAGAGTGCCGAGTTTATTACTGCGTAATAAGAAATGACCACCTCCAACGTTTGGTTTATGTTTTATAAGCATTTTTAATTTTATTGCTTAAATCGCATTTTCTCGGCGAGCTGAGCGCTTTTTCTGAATTGTGCCGCTCCCGTCACTCTGGTTAGGTTGGCATCGAAAAAAACGCTCTCGGGTGCTTTAGAGTGCCGAGTTTATCACTGCGCATGAAGAAATGACCAACTCCAACGTTTGGTTTATGTTTTATAAGCATTTTTAATTTTATTGCTTAAATCGCATTTTCTCGGCGAGCTGAGCGCTTTTTCTGAATTGTGCCGCTCCCGTCACTCTGGTTAGGTTGGCATCCAAAAAAACGCTCTCGGGTGCTTTAGAGTGCCGAGTTTATCACTGCGCATGAAGAAATGACCACCTCCAACGTTTGGTTTATGTTTTATAAGCATTTTTAATTTTATTGCTTAAATCGCATTTTCTCGGCGAGCTGAGCACTTTTTCTGAATTGTGCCGCTCCCGTCACTCTGGTTAGGTTGGCATCGAATAAAACGCTCTCGGGTGCTTTAGAGTGCCGAGTTTATCACTGCGCATGAAGAAATGACCACCTCCAACGTTTGGTTTATGTTTTATAAGCATTTTTAATTTTATTGCTTAAATCGCATTTTCTCGGCGAGCTGAGCACTTTTTCTGAATTGTGCCGCTCCCGTCACTCTGGTTAGGTTGGCATCGAAAAAAACGCTCTCGGGTGCTTTAGAGTGCCGAGTTTATCACTGTGCATGAAGAAATGACCACCTCCAACGTTTGGTTTATGTTTTATAAGCATTTTTAATTTTATTGCTTAAATCGCATTTTCTCGGCGAGCTGAGCGCTTTTTCTGAATTGTGCCGCTCCCGTCACTCTGGTTAGGTTGGCATGGAAAAAAACGCTCTCGGGTGCTTTAGAGTGCCGAGTTTATCACTGCGCATGAAGAAATGACCACCTCCAACGTTTGGTTTATGTTTTATAAGCATTTTTAATTTTATTGCTTAAATCGCATTTTCTCGGCGAGCTGAGCGCTTTTTCTGAATTGTGCCGCTCCCGTCACTCTGGTTAGGTTGGCATCGAAAAAAACGCTCTCGGGTGCTTTAGAGTGCCGAGTTTATCACTGCGCATGAAGAAATGACCACCTCCAACGTTTGGTTTATGTTTTATAAGCATTTTTAATTTTATTGCTTAAATCGCATTTACTCGGCGAGCTGAGCACTTTTTCTGAATTGTGCCGCTCCCGTCACTCTGGTTAGGTTGGCATCGAAAAAAACGCTCTCGGGTGCTTTAGAGTGCCGAGTTTATCACTGCGCATGAAGAAATGACCACCTCCAACGTTTGGTTTATGTTTTATAAGCATTTTTAATTTTATTGCTTAAATCGCATTTTCTCGGCGAGCTGAGCACTTTTTCTGAATTGTGCCGCTCCCGTCACTCTGGTTAGGTTGGCATGGAAAAAAACGCTCTCGGGTGCTTTAGAGTGCCGAGTTTATTACTGCGTAATAAGAAATGACCATCTACAACGTTTGGTTTATGTTTTATAAGCATTTTTAATTTTATTGCTTAAATCGCATTTTCTCGGCGAGCTGAGCACTTTTTCTGAATTGTGCCGCTCCCGTCACTCTGTTTAAGTTGGCATGGAAAAAAACGCTCTCGGGTGCTTTAGAGTGCCGAGTTTATCACTGCACATGAAGAAAAGACCACCTCCAACGTTTGGTTTATGTTTTATAAGCATTTTTAATTTTATTGCTTAAATCGCATTTTCTCGGCGAGCTGAGCGCTTTTTCTGAATTGTGCCGCTCCCGTCACTCTGGTTAGGTTGGCATCGAAAAAAACGCTCTCGGGTGCTTTAGAGTGCCGAGTTTATTACTGCGTAATAAGAAATGACCATTTACAACGTTTGGTTTATGTTTTATAAGCATTTTTAATTTTATTGCTTAAATCGCATTTTCTCGGCGAGCTGAGCACTTTTTCTGAATTGTGCCGCTCCCGTCACTCTGGTTAGGTTGGCATCGAAAAAAACGCTCTCGGGTGCTTTAGAGTGCCGAGTTTATCACTGTGCATGAAGAAATGACCACCTCCAACGTTTGGTTTATGTTTTATAAGCATTTTTAATTTTATTGCTTAAATCGCATTTTCTCGGCGAGCTGAGCGCTTTTTCTGAATTGTGCCGCTCCCGTCACTCTGGTTAGGTTGGCATCGAAAAAAACGCTCTCGGGTGCTTTAGAGTGCCGAGTTTATTACTGCGTAATAAGAAATGACCATCTACAACGTTTGGTTTATGTTTTATAAGCATTTTTAATTTTATTGCTTAAATCGCATTTTCTCGGCGAGCTGAGCACTTTTTCTGAATTGTGCCGCTCCCGTCACTCTGGTTAGGTTGGCATCGAAAAAAACGCTCTCGGGTGCTTTAGAGTGCCGAGTTTATCACTGTGCATGAAGAAATGACCACCTCCAACGTTTGGTTTATGTTTTATAAGCATTTTTAATTTTATTGCTTAAATCGCATTTTCTCGGCGAGCTGAGCGCTTTTTCTGAATTGTGCCGCTCCCGTCACTCTGGTTAGGTTGGCATCGAAAAAAACGCTCTTGGGTGCTTTAGAGTGCCGAGTTTATCACTGCGCATGAAGAAATGACCACCTCCAACGTTTGGTTTATGTTTTATAAGCATTTTTAATTTTATTGCTTAAATCGCATTTTCTCGGCGAGCTGAGCACTTTTTCTGAATTGTGCCGCTCCCGTCACTCTGGTTAGGTTGGCATCGAAAAAAACGCTCTCGGGTGCTTTAGAGTGCCGAGTTTATCACTGCGCATGAAGAAATGACCAACTCCAACGTTTGGTTTATGTTTTATAAGCATTTTTAATTTTATTGCTTAAATCGCATTTTCTCGGCGAGCTGAGCACTTTTTCTGAATTGTGCCGCTCCCGTCACTCTGGTTAGGTTGGCATCGAAAAAAACGCTCTCGGGTGCTTTAGAGTGCCGAGTTTATCACTGCGCATGAAGAAATGACCACCTCCAACGTTTGGTTTATGTTTTATAAGCATTTTTAATTTTATTGCTTAAATCGCATTTTCTCGGCGAGCTGAGCACTTTTTCTGAATTGTGCCGCTCCCGTCACTCTGGTTAGGTTGGCATCGAATAAAACGCTCTCGGGTGCTTTAGAGTGCCGAGTTTATCACTGCGCATGAAGAAATGACCACCTCCAACGTTTGGTTTATGTTTTATAAGCATTTTTAATTTTATTGCTTAAATCGCATTTTCTCGGCGAGCTGAGCACTTTTTCTGAATTGTGCCGCTCCCGTCACTCTGGTTAGGTTGGCATGGAAAAAAACGCTCTCGGGTGCTTTAGAGTGCCGAGTTTATCACTGCGCATGAAGAAATGACCACCTCCAACGTTTGGTTTATGTTTTATAAGCATTTTTAATTTTATTGCTTAAATCGCATTTTCTCGGCGAGCTGAGCACTTTTTCTGAATTGTGCCGCTCCCGTCACTCTGGTTAGGTTGGCATGGAAAAAAACGCTCTCGGGTGCTTTAGAGTGCCGAGTTTATTACTGCGTAATAAGAAATGACCATCTACAACGTTTGGTTTATGTTTTATAAGCATTTTAAATTTTATTGCTTAAATTGCATTTTCTCGGCGAGCTGAGCACTTTTTCTGAATTGTGCCGCTCCCGTCACTCTGGTTAGGTTGGCATCGAAAAAAACGCTCTCGGGTGCTTTAGAGTGCCGAGTTTATCACTGCGCATGAAGAAATGACCACCTCCAACGTTTGGTTTATGTTTTATAAGCATTTTTAATTTTATTGCTTAAATCGCATTTTCTCGGCGAGCTGAGCACTTTTTCTGAATTGTGCCGCTCCCGTCACTCTGGTTAGGTTGGCATCGAAAAAAACGCTCTCGGGTGCTTTAGAGTGCCGAGTTTATCACTGCGCATGAAGAAATGACCACCTCCAACGTTTGGTTTATGTTTTATAAGCATTTTTAATTTTATTGCTTAAATCGCATTTTCTCGGCGAGCTGAGCGCTTTTTCTGAATTGTGCCGCTCCCGTCACTCTGGTTAGGTTGGCATCGAAAAAAACGCTCTCGGGTGCTTTAGAGTGCCGAGTTTATCACTGCGCATGAAGAAATGACCACCTCCAACGTTTGGTTTATGTTTTATGAGCATTTTTAATTTTATTGCTTAAATCGCATTTTCTCGGCGAGCTGAGCGCTTTTTCTGAATTGTGCCGCTCCCGTCACTCTGGTTAGGTTGGAATAGAAAAAAACGCTCTCGGGTGCTTTAGAGTGCCGAGTTTATCACTGCGCATGAAGAAATGACCACCTCCAACGTTTGGTTTATGTTTTATAAGCATTTTTAATTTTATTGCTTAAATCGCATTTTCTCGGCGAGCTGAGCACTTTTTCTGAATTGTGCCGCTCCCGTCACTCTGGTTAGGTTGGCATCGAATAAAACGCTCTCGGGTGCTTTAGAGTCCCGAGTTTATCACTGCGCATGAAGAAATGACCACCTCCAACGTTTGGTTTATGTTTTATAAGCATTTTTAATTTTATTGCTTAAATCGCATTTTCTCGGCGAGCTGAGCACTTTTTCTGAATTGTGCCGCTCCCGTCACTCTGGTTAGGTTGGCATCGAAAAAAACGCTCTCGGGTGCTTTAGAGTGCCGAGTTTATCACTGCGCATGAAGAAATGACCACCTCCAACGTTTGGTTTATGTTTTATAAGCATTTTTAATTTTATTGCTTAAATCGCATTTTCTCGGCGAGCTGAGCACTTTTTCTGAATTGTGCCGCTCCCGTCACTCTGGTTAGGTTGGCATCGAAAAAAACGCTCTCGGGTGCTTTAGAGTGCCGAGTTTATCACTGTGCATGAAGAAATGACCACCTCCAACGTTTGGTTTATGTTTTATAAGCATTTTTAATTTTATTGCTTAAATCGCATTTTCTCGGCGAGCTGAGCGCTTTTTCTGAATTGTGCCGCTCCCGTCACTCTGGTTAGGTTGGCATGGAAAAAAACGCTCTCGGGTGCTTTAGAGTGCCGAGTTTATCACTGCGCATGAAGAAATGACCACCTCCAACGTTTGGTTTATGTTTTATAAGCATTTTTAATTTTATTGCTTAAATCGCATTTTCTCGGCGAGCTGAGCGCTTTTTCTGAATTGTGCCGCTCCCGTCACTCTGGTTAGGTTGGCATCGAAAAAAACGCTCTCGGGTGCTTTAGAGTGCCGAGTTTATCACTGCGCATGAAGAAATGACCACCTCCAACGTTTGGTTTATGTTTTATAAGCATTTTTAATTTTATTGCTTAAATCGCATTTACTCGGCGAGCTGAGCACTTTTTCTGAATTGTGCCGCTCCCGTCACTCTGGTTAGGTTGGCATCGAAAAAAACGCTCTCGGGTGCTTTAGAGTGCCGAGTTTATCACTGCGCATGAAGAAATGACCACCTCCAACGTTTGGTTTATGTTTTATAAGCATTTTTAATTTTATTGCTTAAATCGCATTTTCTCGGCGAGCTGAGCACTTTTTCTGAATTGTGCCGCTCCCGTCACTCTGGTTAGGTTGGCATGGAAAAAAACGCTCTCGGGTGCTTTAGAGTGCCGAGTTTATCACCGCGCATGAAGAAATGACCACCTCCAACGTTTGGTTTATGTTTTATAAGCATTTTTAATTTTATTGCTTAAATCGCATTTTCTCGGCGAGCTGAGCGCTTTTTCTGAATTGTGCCGCTCCCGTCACTCTGGTTAGGTTGGCATCGAATAAAACGCTCTCGGGTGCTTTAGAGTGCCGAGTTTATCACTGCGCATGAAGAAATGACCACCTCCAACGTTTGGTTTATGTTTTATAAGCATTTTTAATTTTATTGCTTAAATCGCATTTTCTCGGCGAGCTGAGCACTTTTTCTGAATTGTGCCGCTCCCGTCACTCTGGTTAGGTTGGCATGGAAAAAAACGCTCTCGGGTGCTTGAGAGTGCCGAGTTTATTACTGCGTAATAAGAAATGACCATCTACAACGTTTGGTTTATGTTTTATAAGCATTTTTAATTTTATTGCTTAAATCGCATTTTCTCGGCGAGCTGAGCACTTTTTCTGAATTGTGCCGCTCCCGTCACTCTGGTTAGGTTGGCATGGAAAAAAACGCTCTCGGGTGCTTTAGAGTGCCGAGTTTATCACTGCGCATGAAGAAATGACCACCTCCAACGTTTGGTTTATGTTTTATAAGCATTTTTAATTTTATTGCTTAAATCGCATTTTCTCGGCGAGCTGAGCACTTTTTCTGAATTGTGCCGCTCCCGTCACTCTGGTTAGGTTGGCATGGAAAAAAACGCTCTCGGGTGCTTTAGAGTGCCGAGTTTATCACTGCGCATGAAGAAATGACCACCTCCAACGTTTGGTTTATGTTTTATAAGCATTTTTAATTTTATTGCTTAAATCGCATTTTCTCGGCGAGCTGAGCACTTTTTCTGAATTGTGCCGCTCCCGTCACTCTGGTTAGGTTGGCATGGAAAAAAACGCTCTCGGGTGCTTTAGAGTGCCGAGTTTATTACTGCGTAATAAGAAATGACCATCTACAACGTTTGGTTTATGTTTTATAAGCATTTTTAATTTTATTGCTTAAATCGCATTTTCTCGGCGAGCTGAGCACTTTTTCTGAATTGTGCCGCTCCCGTCACTCTGGTTAGGTTGGCATCGAAAAAAACGCTCTCGGGTGCTTTAGAGTGCCGAGTTTATCACTGCGCATGAAGAAATGACCACCTCCAACGTTTGGTTTATGTTTTATAAGCATTTTTAATTTTATTGCTTAAATCGCATTTTCTCGGCGAGCTGAGCACTTTTTCTGAATTGTGCCGCTCCCGTCACTCTGGTTAGGTTGGCATGGAAAAAAACGCTCTCGGGTGCTTTAGAGTGCCGAGTTTATTACTGCGTAATAAGAAATGACCATCTACAACGTTTGGTTTATGTTTTATAAGCATTTTTAATTTTATTGCTTAAATCGCATTTTCTCGGCGAGCTGAGCACTTTTTCTGAATTGTGCCGCTCCCGTCACTCTGTTTAGGTTGGCATGGAAAAAAACGCTCTCGGGTGCTTTAGAGTGCCGAGTTTATCACTGCACATGAAGAAAAGACCACCTCCAACGTTTGGTTTATGTTTTATAAGCATTTTTAATTTTATTGCTTAAATCGCATTTTCTCGGCGAGCTGAGCGCTTTTTCTGAATTGTGCCGCTCCCGTCACTCTGGTTAGGTTGGCATCGAAAAAAACGCTCTCGGGTGCTTTAGAGTGCCGAGTTTATTACTGCGTAATAAGAAATGACCATTTACAACGTTTGGTTTATGTTTTATAAGCATTTTTAATTTTATTGCTTAAATCGCATTTTCTCGGCGAGCTGAGCACTTTTTCTGAATTGTGCCGCTCCCGTCACTCTGGTTAGGTTGGCATCGAAAAAAACGCTCTCGGGTGCTTTAGAGTGCCGAGTTTATCACTGCGCATGAAGAAATGACCACCTCCAACGTTTGGTTTATGTTTTATAAGCATTTTTAATTTTATTGCTTAAATCGCATTTTCTCGGCGAGCTGAGCACTTTTTCTGAATTGTGCCGCTCCCGTCACTCTGGTTAGGTTGGCATCGAAAAAAACGCTCTCGGGTGCTTTAGAGTGCCGAGTTTATCACTGCGCATGAAGAAATGACCACCTCCAACGTTTGGTTTATGTTTTATAAGCATTTTTAATTTTATTGCTTAAATCGCATTTTCTCGGCGAGCTGAGCACTTTTTCTGAATTGTGCCGCTCCCGTCACTCTGGTTAGGTTGGCATCGAAAAAAACGCTCTCGGGTGCTTTAGAGTGCCGAGTTTATCACTGCGCATGAAGAAATGACCACCTCCAACGTTTGGTTTATGTTTTATAAGCATTTTTAATTTTATTGCTTAAATCGCATTTTCTCGGCGAGCTGAGCACTTTTTCTGAATTGTGCCGCTCCCGTCACTCTGGTTAGGTTGGCATGGAAAAAAACGCTCTCGGGTGCTTTAGAGTGCCGAGTTTATTACTGCGTAATAAGAAATGACCATCTACAACGTTTGGTTTATGTTTTATAAGCATTTTTAATTTTATTGCTTAAATCGCATTTTCTCGGCGAGCTGAGCACTTTTTCTGAATTGTGCCGCTCCCGTCACTCTGTTTAGGTTGGCATGGAAAAAAACGCTCTCGGGTGCTTTAGAGTGCCGAGTTTATCACTGCACATGAAGAAAAGACCACCTCCAACGTTTGGTTTATGTTTTATAAGCATTTTTAATTTTATTGCTTAAATCGCATTTTCTCGGCGAGCTGAGCGCTTTTTCTGAATTGTGCCGCTCCCGTCACTCTGGTTAGGTTGGCATCGAAAAAAACGCTCTCGGGTGCTTTAGAGTGCCGAGTTTATTACTGCGTAATAAGAAATGACCATTTACAACGTTTGGTTTATGTTTTATAAGCATTTTTAATTTTATTGCTTAAATCGCATTTTCTCGGCGAGCTGAGCACTTTTTCTGAATTGTGCCGCTCCCGTCACTCTGGTTAGGTTGGCATCGAAAAAAACGCTCTCGGGTGCTTTAGAGTGCCGAGTTTATCACTGTGCATGAAGAAATGACCACCTCCAACGTTTGGTTTATGTTTTATAAGCATTTTTAATTTTATTGCTTAAATCGCATTTTCTCGGCGAGCTGAGCGCTTTTTCTGAATTGTGCCGCTCCCGTCACTCTGGTTAGGTTGGCATCGAAAAAAACGCTCTCGGGTGCTTTAGAGTGCCGAGTTTATTACTGCGTAATAAGAAATGACCATCTACAACGTTTGGTTTATGTTTTATAAGCATTTTTAATTTTATTGCTTAAATCGCATTTTCTCGGCGAGCTGAGCACTTTTTCTGAATTGTGCCGCTCCCGTCACTCTGGTTAGGTTGGCATCGAAAAAAACGCTCTCGGGTGCTTTAGAGTGCCGAGTTTATCACTGTGCATGAAGAAATGACCACCTCCAACGTTTGGTTTATGTTTTATAAGCATTTTTAATTTTATTGCTTAAATCGCATTTTCTCGGCGAGCTGAGCGCTTTTTCTGAATTGTGCCGCTCCCGTCACTCTGGTTAGGTTGGCATCGAAAAAAACGCTCTTGGGTGCTTTAGAGTGCCGAGTTTATCACTGCGCATGAAGAAATGACCACCTCCAACGTTTGGTTTATGTTTTATAAGCATTTTTAATTTTATTGCTTAAATCGCATTTTCTCGGCGAGCTGAGCACTTTTTCTGAATTGTGCCGCTCCCGTCACTCTGGTTAGGTTGGCATCGAAAAAAACGCTCTCGGGTGCTTTAGAGTGCCGAGTTTATCACTGCGCATGAAGAAATGACAAACTCCAACGTTTGGTTTATGTTTTATAAGCATTTTTAATTTTATTGCTTAAATCGCATTTTCTCGGCGAGCTGAGCACTTTTTCTGAATTGTGCCGCTCCCGTCACTCTGGTTAGGTTGGCATCGAAAAAAACGCTCTCGGGTGCTTTAGAGTGCCGAGTTTATCACTGCGCATGAAGAAATGACCACCTCCAACGTTTGGTTTATGTTTTATAAGCATTTTTAATTTTATTGCTTAAATCGCATTTTCTCGGCGAGCTGAGCACTTTTTCTGAATTGTGCCGCTCCCGTCACTCTGGTTAGGTTGGCATCGAATAAAACGCTCTCGGGTGCTTTAGAGTGCCGAGTTTATCACTGCGCATGAAGAAATGACCACCTCCAACGTTTGGTTTATGTTTTATAAGCATTTTTAATTTTATTGCTTAAATCGCATTTTCTCGGCGAGCTGAGCACTTTTTCTGAATTGTGCCGCTCCCGTCACTCTGGTTAGGTTGGCATCCAAAAAAACGCTCTCGGGTGCTTTAGAGTGCCGAGTTTATCACTGCGCATGAAGAAATGACCACCTCCAACGTTTGGTTTAGGTTTTATAAGCATTTTTAATTTTATTGCTTAAATCGCATTTTCTCGGCGAGCTGAGCACTTTTTCTGAATTGTGCCGCTCCCGTCACTCTGGTTAGGTTGGCATCGAAAAAAACGCTCTCGGGTGCTTTAGAGTGCCGAGTTTATCACTGTGCATGAAGAAATGACCACCTCCAACGTTTGGTTTATGTTTTATAAGCATTTTTAATTTTATTGCTTAAATCGCATTTTCTCGGCGAGCTGAGCACTTTTTCTGAATTGTGCCGCTCCCGTCACTCTGGTTAGGTTGGCATGGAAAAAAACGCTCTCGGGTGCTTTAGAGTGCCGAGTTTATCACTGCGCATGAAGAAATGACCACCTCCAACGTTTGGTTTATGTTTTATAAGCATTTTTAATTTTATTGCTTAAATCGCATTTTCTCGGCGAGCTGAGCACTTTTTCTGAATTGTGCCGCTCCCGTCACTCTGGTTAGGTTGGCATGGAAAAAAACGCTCTCGGGTGCTTTAGAGTGCCGAGTTTATCACTGTGCATGAAGAAATGACCACCTCCAACGTTTGGTTTATGTTTTATAAGCATTTTTAATTTTATTGCTTAAATCGCATTTTCTCGGCGAGCTGAGCACTTTTTCTGAATTGTGCCGCTCCCGTCACTCTGGTTAGGTTGGCATCGAAAAAAACGCTCTCGGGTGCTTTAGAGTGCCGAGTTTATCACTGCGCATGAAGAAATGACCACCTCCAACGTTTGGTTTATGTTTTATAAGCATTTTTAATTTTATTGCTTAAATCGCATTTTCTCGGCGAGCTGAGCACTTTTTCTGAATTGTGCCGCTCCCGTCACTCTGGTTAGGTTGGCATGGAAAAAAACGCTCTCGGGTGCTTTAGAGTGCCGAGTTTATTACTGCGTAATAAGAAATGACCATCTACAACGTTTGGTTTATGTTTTATAAGCATTTTTAATTTTATTGCTTAAATCGCATTTTCTCGGCGAGCTGAGCACTTTTTCTGAATTGTGCCGCTCCCGTCACTCTGTTTAGGTTGGCATGGAAAAAAACGCTCTCGGGTGCTTTAGAGTGCCGAGTTTATCACTGCACATGAAGAAAAGACCACCTCCAACGTTTGGTTTATGTTTTATAAGCATTTTTAATTTTATTGCTTAAATCGCATTTTCTCGGCGAGCTGAGCGCTTTTTCTGAATTGTGCCGCTCCCGTCACTCTGGTTAGGTTGGCATCGAAAAAAACGCTCTCGGGTGCTTTAGAGTGCCGAGTTTATTACTGCGTAATAAGAAATGACCATTTACAACGTTTGGTTTATGTTTTATAAGCATTTTTAATTTTATTGCTTAAATCGCATTTTCTCGGCGAGCTGAGCACTTTTTCTGAATTGTGCCGCTCCCGTCACTCTGGTTAGGTTGGCATCGAAAAAAACGCTCTCGGGTGCTTTAGAGTGCCGAGTTTATCACTGCGCATGAAGAAATGACCACCTCCAACGTTTGGTTTATGTTTTATAAGCATTTTTAATTTTATTGCTTAAATCGCATTTTCTCGGCGAGCTGAGCACTTTTTCTGAATTGTGCCGCTCCCGTCACTCTGGTTAGGTTGGCATCGAAAAAAACGCTCTCGGGTGCTTTAGAGTGCCGAGTTTATCACTGCGCATGAAGAAATGACCACCTCCAACGTTTGGTTTATGTTTTATAAGCATTTTTAATTTTATTGCTTAAATCGCATTTTCTCGGCGAGCTGAGCACTTTTTCTGAATTGTGCCGCTCCCGTCACTCTGGTTAGGTTGGCATCGAAAAAAACGCTCTCGGGTGCTTTAGAGTGCCGAGTTTATCACTGCGCATGAAGAAATGACCACCTCCAACGTTTGGTTTATGTTTTATAAGCATTTTTAATTTTATTGCTTAAATCGCATTTTCTCGGCGAGCTGAGCACTTTTTCTGAATTGTGCCGCTCCCGTCACTCTGGTTAGGTTGGCATGGAAAAAAACGCTCTCGGGTGCTTTAGAGTGCCGAGTTTATTACTGCGTAATAAGAAATGACCATCTACAACGTTTGGTTTATGTTTTATAAGCATTTTTAATTTTATTGCTTAAATCGCATTTTCTCGGCGAGCTGAGCACTTTTTCTGAATTGTGCCGCTCCCGTCACTCTGTTTAGGTTGGCATGGAAAAAAACGCTCTCGGGTGCTTTAGAGTGCCGAGTTTATCACTGCACATGAAGAAAAGACCACCTCCAACGTTTGGTTTATGTTTTATAAGCATTTTTAATTTTATTGCTTAAATCGCATTTTCTCGGCGAGCTGAGCGCTTTTTCTGAATTGTGCCGCTCCCGTCACTCTGGTTAGGTTGGCATCGAAAAAAACGCTCTCGGGTGCTTTAGAGTGCCGAGTTTATTACTGCGTAATAAGAAATGACCATTTACAACGTTTGGTTTATGTTTTATAAGCATTTTTAATTTTATTGCTTAAATCGCATTTTCTCGGCGAGCTGAGCACTTTTTCTGAATTGTGCCGCTCCCGTCACTCTGGTTAGGTTGGCATCGAAAAAAACGCTCTCGGGTGCTTTAGAGTGCCGAGTTTATCACTGTGCATGAAGAAATGACCACCTCCAACGTTTGGTTTATGTTTTATAAGCATTTTTAATTTTATTGCTTAAATCGCATTTTCTCGGCAAGCTGAGCGCTTTTTCTGAATTGTGCCGCTCCCGTCACTCTGGTTAGGTTGGCATGGAAAAAAACGCTCTCGGGTGCTTTAGAGTGCCGAGTTTATCACTGCGCATGAAGAAATGACCACCTCCAACGTTTGGTTTATGTTTTATAAGCATTTTTAATTTTATTGCTTAAATTGCATTTTCTCGGCGAGCTGAGCGCTTTTTCTGAATTGTGCCGCTCCCGTCACTCTGGTTAGGTTGGCATCGAAAAAAACGCTCTCGGGTGCTTTAGAGTGCCGAGTTTATCACTGCGCATGAAGAAATGACCACCTCCAACGTTTGGTTTATGTTTTATAAGCATTTTTAATTTTATTGCTTAAATCGCATTTTCTCGGCGAGCTGAGCACTTTTTCTGAATTGTGCCGCTCCCGTCACTCTGGTTAGGTTGGCATCGAAAAAAACGCTCTCGGGTGCTTTAGAGTGCCGAGTTTATCACTGTGCATGAAGAAATGACCACCTCCAACGTTTGGTTTATGTTTTATAAGCATTTTTAATTTTATTGCTTAAATCGCATTTTCTCGGCGAGCTGAGCGCTTTTTCTGAATTGTGCCGCTCCCGTCACTCTGGTTAGGTTGGCATGGAAAAAAACGCTCTCGGGTGCTTTAGAGTGCCGAGTTTATCACTGCGCATGAAGAAATGACCACCTCCAACGTTTGGTTTATGTTTTATAAGCATTTTTAATTTTATTGCTTAAATCGCATTTTCTCGGCGAGCTGAGCGCTTTTTCTGAATTGTGCCGCTCCCGTCACTCTGGTTAGGTTGGCATCGAAAAAAACGCTCTCGGGTGCTTTAGAGTGCCGAGTTTATCACTGCGCATGAAGAAATGACCACCTCCAACGTTTGGTTTATGTTTTATAAGCATTTTTAATTTTATTGCTTAAATCGCATTTTCTCGGCGAGCTGAGCACTTTTTCTGAATTGTGCCGCTCCCGTCACTCTGGTTAGGTTGGCATCGAATAAAACGCTCTCGGGTGCTTTAGAGTCCCGAGTTTATCACTGCGCATGAAGAAATGACCACCTCCAACGTTTAGTTTATGTTTTATAAGCATTTTTAATTTTATTGCTTAAATCGCATTTTCTCGGCGAGCTGAGCACTTTTTCTGAATTGTGCCGCTCCCGTCACTCTGGTTAGGTTGGCATCGAAAAAAACGCTCTCGGGTGCTTTAGAGTGCCGAGTTTATCACTGCGCATGAAGAAATGACCACCTCCAACGTTTGGTTTATGTTTTATAAGCATTTTTAATTTTATTGCTTAAATCGCATTTTCTCGGCGAGCTGAGCACTTTTTCTGAATTGTGCCGCTCCCGTCACTCTGGTTAGGTTGGCATCGAAAAAAACGCTCTCGGGTGCTTTAGAGTGCCGAGTTTATCACTGTGCATGAAGAAATGACCACCTCCAACGTTTGGTTTATGTTTTATAAGCATTTTTAATTTTATTGCTTAAATCGCATTTTCTCGGCGAGCTGAGCGCTTTTTCTGAATTGTGCCGCTCCCGTCACTCTGGTTAGGTTGGCATGGAAAAAAACGCTCTCGGGTGCTTTAGAGTGCCGAGTTTATCACTGCGCATGAAGAAATGACCACCTCCAACGTTTGGTTTATGTTTTATAAGCATTTTTAATTTTATTGCTTAAATCGCATTTTCTCGGCGAGCTGAGCGCTTTTTCTGAATTGTGCCGCTCCCGTCACTCTGGTTAGGTTGGCATCGAAAAAAACGCTCTCGGGTGCTTTAGAGTGCCGAGTTTATCACTGCGCATGAAGAAATGACCACCTCCAACGTTTGGTTTATGTTTTATAAGCATTTTTAATTTTATTGCTTAAATCGCATTTACTCGGCGAGCTGAGCACTTTTTCTGAATTGTGCCGCTCCCGTCACTCTGGTTAGGTTGGCATCGAAAAAAACGCTCTCGGGTGCTTTAGAGTGCCGAGTTTATCACTGCGCATGAAGAAATGACCACCTCCAACGTTTGGTTTATGTTTTATAAGCATTTTTAATTTTATTGCTTAAATCGCATTTTCTCGGCGAGCTGAGCACTTTTTCTGAATTGTGCCGCTCCCGTCACTCTGGTTAGGTTGGCATGGAAAAAAACGCTCTCGGGTGCTTTAGAGTGCCGAGTTTATCACCGCGCATGAAGAAATGACCACCTCCAACGTTTGGTTTATGTTTTATAAGCATTTTTAATTTTATTGCTTAAATCGCATTTTCTCGGCGAGCTGAGCGCTTTTTCTGAATTGTGCCGCTCCCGTCACTCTGGTTAGGTTGGCATCGAATAAAACGCTCTCGGGTGCTTTAGAGTGCCGAGTTTATCACTGCGCATGAAGAAATGACCACCTCCAACGTTTGGTTTATGTTTTATAAGCATTTTTAATTTTATTGCTTAAATCGCATTTTCTCGGCGAGCTGAGCACTTTTTCTGAATTGTGCCGCTCCCGTCACTCTGGTTAGGTTGGCATCAAATAAAACGCTCTCGGGTGCTTTAGAGTGCCGAGTTTATCACTGCGCATGAAGAAATGACCACCTCCAACGTTTGGTTTATGTTTTATAAGCATTTTTAATTTTATTGCTTAAATCGCATTTTCTCGGCGAGCTGAGCACTTTTTCTGAATTGTGCCGCTCCCGTCACTCTGGTTAGGTTGGCATGGAAAAAAACGCTCTCGGGTGCTTTAGAGTGCCGAGTTTATCACTGCGCATGAAGAAATGACCACCTCCAACGTTTGGTTTATGTTTTATAAGCATTTTTAATTTTATTGCTTAAATCGCATTTTCTCGGCGAGCTGAGCACTTTTTCTGAATTGTGCCGCTCCCGTCACTCTGGTTAGGCATGGAAAAAAACGCTCTCGGGTGCTTTAGAGTGCCGAGTTTATCACTGCGCATGAAGAAATGGCCACCTCCAACGTTTGGTTTATGTTTTATAAGCATTTTTAATTTTATTGCTTAAATCGCATTTTCTCGGCGAGCTGAGCACTTTTTCTGAATTGTGCCGCTCCGTCACTCTGGTTAGGTTGGCATGGAAAAAAACGCTCTCGGGTGCTTTAGAGTGCCGAGTTTATCACTGCGCATGAAGAAATGGCCACCTCCAACGTTTGGTTTATGTTTTATAAGCATTTCTAATTTTATTGCTTAAATCGCATTTTCTCGGCGAGCTGAGCACTTTTTCTGAATTGTGCCGCTCCCGTCACTCTGGTTAGGTTGGCATGGAAAAAAACGCTCTCGGGTGCTTTAGAGTGCCGAGTTTATCACTGCGCATGAAGAAATGACCACCTCCAACGTTTGGTTTATGTTTTATAAGCATTTTTAATTTTATTGCTTAAATCGCATTTTCTCGGCGAGCTGAGCACTTTTTCTGAATTGTGCCGCTCCCGTCACTCTGGTTAGGTTGGCATCGAAAAAAACGCTCTCGGGTGCTTTAGAGTGCCGAGTTTATCACCGCGCATGAAGAAATGACCACCTCCAACGTTTGGTTTATGTTTTATAAGCATTTTTAATTTTATTGCTTAAATCGCATTTTCTCGGCGAGCTGAGCGCTTTTTCTGAATTGTGCCGCTCCCGTTACTCTGGTTAGGTTGGCATCGAAAAAAAACGCTCTTGGGTGCTTTAGAGTGCCGAGTTTATCACTGCGCATGAAGAAATGACCACCTCCAACGTTTGGTTTATGTTTTATAAGCATTTTTAATTTTATTGCTTAAATCGCATTTTCTCGGCGAGCTGAGCACTTTTTCTGAATTGTGCCGCTCCCGTCACTCTGGTTAGGTTGGCATGGAAAAAAACGCTCTCGGGTGCTTTAGAGTGCCGAGTTTATTACTGGGTAATAAGAAATGACCATCTACAACGTTTGGTTTATGTTTTATAAGCATTTTAAATTTTATTGCTTAAATCGCATTTTCTCGGCGAGCTGAGCACTTTTTCTGAATTGTGCCGCTCCCGTCACTCTGGTTAGGTTGTCATCGAAAAAAACGCTCTCGGGTGCTTTAGAGTGCCGAGTTTATCACTGCGCATGAAGAAATGACCACCTCCAACGTTTGGTTTATGTTTTATAAGCATTTTTAATTTTATTGCTTAAATCGCATTTTCTCGGCGAGCTGAGCACTTTTTCTGAATTGTGCCGCTCCCGTCACTCTGGTTAGGTTGGCATCGAAAAAAACGCTCTCGGGTGCTTTAGAGTGCCGAGTTTATCACTGTGCATGAAGAAATGACCACCTCCAACGTTTGGTTTATGTTTTATAAGCATTTTTAATTTTATTGCTTAAATCGCATTTTCTCGGCGAGCTGAGCGCTTTTTCTGAATTGTGCCGCTCCCGTCACTCTGGTTAGGTTGGCATCGAAAAAAACGCTCTCGGGTGCTTTAGAGTGCCGAGTTTATCACTGCGCATGAAGAAATGACCACCTCCAACGTTTGGTTTATGTTTTATAAGCATTTTTAATTTTATTGCTTAAATCGCATTTTCTCGGCGAGCTGAGCACTTTTTCTGAATTGTGCCGCTCCCGTCACTCTGGTTAGGTTGGCATCGAAAAAAACGCTCTCGGGTGCTTTAGAGTGCCGAGTTTATCACTGCGCATGAAGAAATGACCACCTCCAACGTTTGGTTTATGTTTTATAAGCATTTTTAATTTTATTGCTTAAATCGCATTTTCTCGGCGAGCTGAGCGCTTTTTCTGAATTGTGCCGCTCCCGTCACTCTGGTTAGGTTGGCATCGAAAAAAACGCTCTCGGGTGCTTTAGAGTGCCGAGTTTATCACTGCGCATGAAGAAATGACCACCTCCAACGTTTGGTTTATGTTTTATAAGCATTTTTAATTTTATTGCTTAAATCGCATTTTCTCGGCGAGCTGAGCGCTTTTTCTGAATTGTGCCGCTCCCGTCACTCTGGTTAGGTTGGCATCGAAAAAAACGCTCTCGGGTGCTTTAGAGTGCCGAGTTTATCACTGCGCATGAAGAAATGACCACCTCCAACGTTTGGTTTATGTTTTATAAGCATTTTTAATTTTATTGCTTAAATCGCATTTTCTCGGCGAGCTGAGCACTTTTTCTGAATTGTGCCGCTCCCGTCACTCTGGTTAGGTTGGCATCGAATAAAACGCTCTCGGGTGCTTTAGAGTCCCGAGTTTATCACTGCGCATGAAGAAATGACCACCTCCAACGTTTGGTTTATGTTTTATAAGCATTTTTAATTTTATTGCTTAAATCGCATTTTCTCGGCGAGCTGAGCACTTTTTCTGAATTGTGCCGCTCCCGTCACTCTGGTTAGGTTGGCATCGAAAAAAACGCTCTCGGGTGCTTTAGAGTGCCGAGTTTATCACTGCGCATGAAGAAATGACCACCTCCAACGTTTGGTTTATGTTTTATAAGCATTTTTAATTTTATTGCTTAAATCGCATTTTCTCGGCGAGCTGAGCACTTTTTCTGAATTGTGCCGCTCCCGTCACTCTGGTTAGGTTGGCATCGAAAAAAACGCTCTCGGGTGCTTTAGAGTGCCGAGTTTATCACTGTGCATGAAGAAATGACCACCTCCAACGTTTGGTTTATGTTTTATAAGCATTTTTAATTTTATTGCTTAAATCGCATTTTCTCGGCGAGCTGAGCGCTTTTTCTGAATTGTGCCGCTCCCGTCACTCTGGTTAGGTTGGCATGGAAAAAAACGCTCTCGGGTGCTTTAGAGTGCCGAGTTTATCACTGCGCATGAAGAAATGACCACCTCCAACGTTTGGTTTATGTTTTATAAGCATTTTTAATTTTATTGCTTAAATCGCATTTTCTCGGCGAGCTGAGCGCTTTTTCTGAATTGTGCCGCTCCCGTCACTCTGGTTAGGTTGGCATCGAAAAAAACGCTCTCGGGTGCTTTAGAGTGCCGAGTTTATCACTGCGCATGAAGAAATGACCACCTCCAACGTTTGGTTTATGTTTTATAAGCATTTTTAATTTTATTGCTTAAATCGCATTTTCTCGGCGAGCTGAGCACTTTTTCTGAATTGTGCCGCTCCCGTCACTCCGGTTAGGTTGGCATCGAAAAAAACGCTCTCGGGTGCTTTAGAGTGCCGAGTTTATCACTGTGCATGAAGAAATGACCACCTCCAACGTTTGGTTTATGTTTTATAAGCATTTTTAATTTTATTGCTTAAATCGCATTTTCTCGGCGAGCTGAGCGCTTTTTCTGAATTGTGCCGCTCCCGTCACTCTGGTTAGGTTGGCATCGAAAAAAACGCTCTCGGGTGCTTTAGAGTGCCGAGTTTATCACTGCGCATGAAGAAATGACCACCTCCAACGTTTGGTTTATGTTTTATAAGCATTTTTAATTTTATTGCTTAAATCGCATTTTCTCGGCGAGCTGAGCACTTTTTCTGAATTGTGCCGCTCCCGTCACTCTGGTTAGGTTGGCATCGAAAAAAACGCTCTCGGGTGCTTTAGAGTGCCGAGTTTATCACTGCGCATGAAGAAATGACCACCTCCAACGTTTGGTTTATGTTTTATAAGCATTTTTAATTTTATTGCTTAAATCGCATTTTCTCGGCGAGCTGAGCACTTTTTCTGAATTGTGCCGCTCCCGTCACTCTGGTTAGGTTGGCATCGAAAAAAACGCTCTCGGGTGCTTTAGAGTGCCGAGTTTATCACTGCGCATGAAGAAATGACCACCTCCAACGTTTGGTTTATGTTTTATAAGCATTTTTAATTTTATTGCTTAAATCGCATTTTCTCGGCGAGCTGAGCACTTTTTCTGAATTGTGCCGCTCCCGTCACTCTGGTTAGGTTGGCATCGAAAAAAACGCTCTCGGGTGCTTTAGAGTGCCGAGTTTATCACTGCGCATGAAGAAATGACCACCTCCAACGTTTGGTTTATGTTTTATAAGCATTTTTAATTTTATTGCTTAAATCGCATTTTCTCGGCGAGCTGAGCACTTTTTCTGAATTGTGCCGCTCCCGTCACTCTGGTTAGGTTGGCATCGAAAAAAACGCTCTCGGGTGCTTTAGAGTGCCGAGTTTATCACTGTGCATGAAGAAATGACCACCTCCAACGTTTGGTTTATGTTTTATAAGCATTTTTAATTTTATTGCTTAAATCGCATTTTCTCGGCGAGCTGAGCGCTTTTTCTGAATTGTGCCGCTCCCGTCACTCTGGTTAGGTTGGCATGGAAAAAAACGCTCTCGGGTGCTTTAGAGTGCCGAGTTTATCACTGCGCATGAAGAAATGACCACCTCCAACGTTTGGTTTATGTTTTATAAGCATTTTTAATTTTATTGCTTAAATCGCATTTTCTCGGCGAGCTGAGCGCTTTTTCTGAATTGTGCCGCTCCCGTCACTCTGGTTAGGTTGGCATCGAAAAAAACGCTCTCGGGTGCTTTAGAGTGCCGAGTTTATCACTGCGCATGAAGAAATGACCACCTCCAACGTTTGGTTTATGTTTTATAAGCATTTTTAATTTTATTGCTTAAATCGCATTTACTCGGCGAGCTGAGCACTTTTTCTGAATTGTGCCGCTCCCGTCACTCTGGTTAGGTTGGCATCGAAAAAAACGCTCTTGGGTGCTTTAGAGTGCCGAGTTTATCACTGCGCATGAAGAAATGACCACCTCCAACGTTTGGTTTATGTTTTATAAGCATTTTTAATTTTATTGCTTAAATCGCATTTTCTCGGCGAGCTGAGCACTTTTTCTGAATTGTGCCGCTCCCGTCACTCTGGTTAGGTTGGCATGGAAAAAAACGCTCTCGGGTGCTTTAGAGTGCCGAGTTTATCACCGCGCATGAAGAAATGACCACCTCCAACGTTTGGTTTATGTTTTATAAGCATTTTTAATTTTATTGCTTAAATCGCATTTTCTCGGCGAGCTGAGCGCTTTTTCTGAATTGTGCCGCTCCCGTCACTCTGGTTAGGTTGGCATCGAATAAAACGCTCTCGGGTGCTTTAGAGTGCCGAGTTTATCACTGCGCATGAAGAAATGACCACCTCCAACGTTTGGTTTATGTTTTATAAGCATTTTTAATTTTATTGCTTAAATCGCATTTTCTCGGCGAGCTGAGCACTTTTTCTGAATTGTGCCGCTCCCGTCACTCTGGTTAGGTTGGCATGGAAAAAAACGCTCTCGGGTGCTTTAGAGTGCCGAGTTTATTACTGCGTAATAAGAAATGACCATCTACAACGTTTGGTTTATGTTTTATAAGCATTTTTAATTTTATTGCTTAAATCGCATTTTCTCGGCGAGCTGAGCATTTTTTCTGAATTGTGCCGCTCCCGTCACTCTGGTTAGGTTGGCATGGAAAAAAACGCTCTCGGGTGCTTTAGAGTGCCGAGTTTATCACTGCGCATGAAGAAATGACCACCTCCAACGTTTGGTTTATGTTTTATAAGCATTTTTAATTTTATTGCTTAAATCGCATTTTCTCGGCGAGCTGAGCACTTTTTCTGAATTGTGCCGCTCCCGTCACTCTGGTTAGGTTGGCATGGAAAAAAACGCTCTCGGGTGCTTTAGAGTGCCGAGTTTATCACTGCGCATGAAGAAATGACCACCTCCAACGTTTGGTTTATGTTTTATAAGCATTTTTAATTTTATTGCTTAAATCGCATTTTCTCGGCGAGCTGAGCACTTTTTCTGAATTGTGCCGCTCCCGTCACTCTGGTTAGGTTGGCATGGAAAAAAAGGCTCTCGGGTGCTTTAGAGTGCCGAGTTTATTACTGCGTAATAAGAAATGACCATCTACAACGTTTGGTTTATGTTTTATAAGCATTTTTAATTTTATTGCTTAAATCGCATTTTCTCGGCGAGCTGAGCACTTTTTCTGAATTGTACCGCTCCCGTCACTCTGGTTAGGTTGGCATCGAAAAAAACGCTCTCGGGTGCTTTAGAGTGCCGAGTTTATCACTGCGCATGAAGAAATGACCACCTCCAACGTTTGGTTTATGTTTTATAAGCATTTTTAATTTTATTGCTTAAATCGCATTTTCTCGGCGAGCTGAGCACTTTTTCTGAATTGTGCCGCTCCCGTCACTCTGGTTAGGTTGGCATGGAAAAAAACGCTCTCGGGTGCTTTAGAGTGCCGAGTTTATTACTGCGTAATAAGAAATGACCATCTACAACGTTTGGTTTATGTTTTATAAGCATTTTTAATTTTATTGCTTAAATCGCATTTTCTCGGCGAGCTGAGCACTTTTTCTGAATTGTGCCGCTCCCGTCACTCTGTTTAGGTTGGCATGGAAAAAAACGCTCTCGGGTGCTTTAGAGTGCCGAGTTTATCACTGCACATGAAGAAAAGACCACCTCCAACGTTTGGTTTATGTTTTATAAGCATTTTTAATTTTATTGCTTAAATCGCATTTTCTCGGCGAGCTGAGCGCTTTTTCTGAATTGTGCCGCTCCCGTCACTCTGGTTAGGTTGGCATCGAAAAAAACGCTCTCGGGTGCTTTAGAGTGCCGAGTTTATTACTGCGTAATAAGAAATGACCATTTACAACGTTTGGTTTATGTTTTATAAGCATTTTTAATTTTATTGCTTAAATCGCATTTTCTCGGCGAGCTGAGCACTTTTTCTGAATTGTGCCGCTCCCGTCACTCTGGTTAGGTTGGCATCGAAAAAAACGCTCTCGGGTGCTTTAGAGTGCCGAGTTTATCACTGCGCATGAAGAAATGACCACCTCCAACGTTTGGTTTATGTTTTATAAGCATTTTTAATTTTATTGCTTAAATCGCATTTTCTCGGCGAGCTGAGCACTTTTTCTGAATTGTGCCGCTCCCGTCACTCTGGTTAGGTTGGCATCGAAAAAAACGCTCTCGGGTGCTTTAGAGTGCCGAGTTTATCACTGCGCATGAAGAAATGACCACCTCCAACGTTTGGTTTATGTTTTATAAGCATTTTTAATTTTATTGCTTAAATCGCATTTTCTCGGCGAGCTGAGCACTTTTTCTGAATTGTGCCGCTCCCGTCACTCTGGTTAGGTTGGCATCGAAAAAAACGCTCTCGGGTGCTTTAGAGTGCCGAGTTTATCACTGCGCATGAAGAAATGACCACCTCCAACGTTTGGTTTATGTTTTATAAGCATTTTTAATTTTATTGCTTAAATCGCATTTTCTCGGCGAGCTGAGCACTTTTTCTGAATTGTGCCGCTCCCGTCACTCTGGTTAGGTTGGCATGGAAAAAAACGCTCTCGGGTGCTTTAGAGTGCCGAGTTTATTACTGCGTAATAAGAAATGACCATCTACAACGTTTGGTTTATGTTTTATAAGCATTTTTAATTTTATTGCTTAAATCGCATTTTCTCGGCGAGCTGAGCACTTTTTCTGAATTGTGCCGCTCCCGTCACTCTGTTTAGGTTGGCATGGAAAAAAACGCTCTCGGGTGCTTTAGAGTGCCGAGTTTATCACTGCACATGAAGAAAAGACCACCTCCAACGTTTGGTTTATGTTTTATAAGCATTTTTAATTTTATTGCTTAAATCGCATTTTCTCGGCGAGCTGAGCGCTTTTTCTGAATTGTGCCGCTCCCGTCACTCTGGTTAGGTTGGCATCGAAAAAAACGCTCTCGGGTGCTTTAGAGTGCCGAGTTTATCACTGCGCATGAAGAAATGACCACCTCCAACGTTTGGTTTATGTTTTATAAGCATTTTTAATTTTATTGCTTAAATCGCATTTTCTCGGCGAGCTGAGCACTTTTTCTGAATTGTGCCGCTCCCGTCACTCTGGTTAGGTTGGCATCGAAAAAAACGCTCTCGGGTGCTTTAGAGTGCCGAGTTTATCACTGCGCATGAAGAAATGACCACCTCCAACGTTTGGTTTATGTTTTATAAGCATTTTTAATTTTATTGCTTAAATCGCATTTTCTCGGCGAGCTGAGCACTTTTTCTGAATTGTGCCGCTCCCGTCACTCTGGTTAGGTTGGCATCGAAAAAAACGCTCTCGGGTGCTTTAGAGTGCCGAGTTTATCACTGCGCATGAAGAAATGACCACCTCCAACGTTTGGTTTATGTTTTATAAGCATTTTTAATTTTATTGCTTAAATCGCATTTTCTCGGCGAGCTGAGCACTTTTTCTGAATTGTGCCGCTCCCGTCACTCTGGTTAGGTTGGCATCGAAAAAAACGCTCTCGGGTGCTTTAGAGTGCCGAGTTTATCACTGCGCATGAAGAAATGACCACCTCCAACGTTTGGTTTATGTTTTATAAGCATTTTTAATTTTATTGCTTAAATCGCATTTTCTCGGCGAGCTGAGCACTTTTTCTGAATTGTGCCGCTCCCGTCACTCTGGTTAGGTTGGCATGGAAAAAAACGCTCTCGGGTGCTTTAGAGTGCCGAGTTTATTACTGCGTAATAAGAAATGACCATCTACAACGTTTGGTTTATGTTTTATAAGCATTTTTAATTTTATTGCTTAAATCGCATTTTCTCGGCGAGCTGAGCACTTTTTCTGAATTGTGCCGCTCCCGTCACTCTGTTTAGGTTGGCATGGAAAAAAACGCTCTCGGGTGCTTTAGAGTGCCGAGTTTATCACTGCACATGAAGAAAAGACCACCTCCAACGTTTGGTTTATGTTTTATAAGCATTTTTAATTTTATTGCTTAAATCGCATTTTCTCGGCGAGCTGAGCGCTTTTTCTGAATTGTGCCGCTCCCGTCACTCTGGTTAGGTTGGCATCGAAAAAAACGCTCTCGGGTGCTTTAGAGTGCCGAGTTTATTACTGCGTAATAAGAAATGACCATTTACAACGTTTGGTTTATGTTTTATAAGCATTTTTAATTTTATTGCTTAAATCGCATTTTCTCGGCGAGCTGAGCACTTTTTCTGAATTGTGCCGCTCCCGTCACTCTGGTTAGGTTGGCATCGAAAAAAACGCTCTCGGGTGCTTTAGAGTGCCGAGTTTATCACTGTGCATGAAGAAATGACCACCTCCAACGTTTGGTTTATGTTTTATAAGCATTTTTAATTTTATTGCTTAAATCGCATTTTCTCGGCGAGCTGAGCGCTTTTTCTGAATTGTGCCGCTCCCGTCACTCTGGTTAGGTTGGCATCGAAAAAAACGCTCTCGGGTGCTTTAGAGTGCCGAGTTTATTACTGCGTAATAAGAAATGACCATCTACAACGTTTGGTTTATGTTTTATAAGCATTTTTAATTTTATTGCTTAAATCGCATTTTCTCGGCGAGCTGAGCACTTTTTCTGAATTGTGCCGCTCCCGTCACTCTGGTTAGGTTGGCATCGAAAAAAACGCTCTCGGGTGCTTTAGAGTGCCGAGTTTATCACTGTGCATGAAGAAATGACCACCTCCAACGTTTGGTTTATGTTTTATAAGCATTTTTAATTTTATTGCTTAAATCGCATTTTCTCGGCGAGCTGAGCGCTTTTTCTGAATTGTGCCGCTCCCGTCACTCTGGTTAGGTTGGCATCGAAAAAAACGCTCTTGGGTGCTTTAGAGTGCCGAGTTTATCACTGCGCATGAAGAAATGACCACCTCCAACGTTTGGTTTATGTTTTATAAGCATTTTTAATTTTATTGCTTAAATCGCATTTTCTCGGCGAGCTGAGCACTTTTTCTGAATTGTGCCGCTCCCGTCACTCTGGTTAGGTTGGCATCGAAAAAAACGCTCTCGGGTGCTTTAGAGTGCCGAGTTTATCACTGCGCATGAAGAAATGACCAACTCCAACGTTTGGTTTATGTTTTATAAGCATTTTTAATTGTATTGCTTAAATCGCATTTTCTCGGCGAGCTGAGCACTTTTTCTGAATTGTGCCGCTCCCGTCACTCTGGTTAGGTTGGCATCGAAAAAAACGCTCTCGGGTGCTTTAGAGTGCCGAGTTTATCACTGCGCATGAAGAAATGACCACCTCCAACGTTTGGTTTATGTTTTATAAGCATTTTTAATTTTATTGCTTAAATCGCATTTTCTCGGCGAGCTGAGCACTTTTTCTGAATTGTGCCGCTCCCGTCACTCTGGTTAGGTTGGCATCGAATAAAACGCTCTCGGGTGCTTTAGAGTGCCGAGTTTATCACTGCGCATGAAGAAATGACCACCTCCAACGTTTGGTTTATGTTTTATAAGCATTTTTAATTTTATTGCTTAAATCGCATTTTCTCGGCGAGCTGAGCACTTTTTCTGAATTGTGCCGCTCCCGTCACTCTGGTTAGGTTGGCATCCAAAAAAACGCTCTCGGGTGCTTTAGAGTGCCGAGTTTATCACTGCGCATGAAGAAATGACCACCTCCAACGTTTGGTTTAGGTTTTATAAGCATTTTTAATTTTATTGCTTAAATCGCATTTTCTCGGCGAGCTGAGCACTTTTTCTGAATTGTGCCGCTCCCGTCACTCTGGTTAGGTTGGCATCGAAAAAAACGCTCTCGGGTGCTTTAGAGTGCCGAGTTTATCACTGTGCATGAAGAAATGACCACCTCCAACGTTTGGTTTATGTTTTATAAGCATTTTTAATTTTATTGCTTAAATCGCATTTTCTCGGCGAGCTGAGCACTTTTTCTGAATTGTGCCGCTCCCGTCACTCTGGTTAAGTTGGCATGGAAAAAAACGCTCTCGGGTGCTTTAGAGTGCCGAGTTTATCACTGCGCATGAAGAAATGACCACCTCCAACGTTTGGTTTATGTTTTATAAGCATTTTTAATTTTATTGCTTAAATCGCATTTTCTCGGCGAGCTGAGCACTTTTTCTGAATTGTGCCGCTCCCGTCACTCTGGTTAGGTTGGCATGGAAAAAAACGCTCTCGGGTGCTTTAGAGTGCCGAGTTTATCACTGTGCATGAAGAAATGACCACCTCCAACGTTTGGTTTATGTTTTATAAGCATTTTTAATTTTATTGCTTAAATCGCATTTTCTCGGCGAGCTGAGCACTTTTTCTGAATTGTGCCGCTCCCGTCACTCTGGTTAGGTTGGCATCGAAAAAAACGCTCTCGGGTGCTTTAGAGTGCCGAGTTTATCACTGCGCATGAAGAAATGACCACCTCCAACGTTTGGTTTATGTTTTATAAGCATTTTTAATTTTATTGCTTAAATCGCATTTTCTCGGCGAGCTGAGCACTTTTTCTGAATTGTGCCGCTCCCGTCACTCTGGTTAGGTTGGCATGGAAAAAAACGCTCTCGGGTGCTTTAGAGTGCCGAGTTTATTACTGCGTAATAAGAAATGACCATCTACAACGTTTGGTTTATATTTTATAAGCATTTTTAATTTTATTGCTTAAATCGCATTTTCTCGGCGAGCTGAGCACTTTTTCTGAATTGTGCCGCTCCCGTCACTCTGTTTAGGTTGGCATGGAAAAAAACGCTCTCGGGTGCTTTAGAGTGCCGAGTTTATCACTGCGCATGAAGAAAAGACCACCTCCAACGTTTGGTTTATGTTTTATAAGCATTTTTAATTTTATTGCTTAAATCGCATTTTCTCGGCGAGCTGAGCGCTTTTTCTGTATTGTGCCGCTCCCGTCACTCTGGTTAGGTTGGCATCGAAAAAACGCTCTCGGGTGCTTTAGAGTGCCGAGTTTATTACTGCGTAATAAGAAAAGACCATTTACAACGTTTGGTTTATGTTTTATAAGCATTTTTAATTTTATTGCTTAAATCGCATTTTCTCGGCGAGCTGAGCACTTTTTCTGAATTGTGCCGCTCCCGTCACTCTGGTTAGGTTGGCATCGAAAAAAACGCTCTCGGGTGCTTTAGAGTGCCGAGTTTATCACTGTGCATGAAGAAATGACCACCTCCAACGTTTGGTTTATGTTTTATAAGCATTTTTAATTTTATTGCTTAAATCGCATTTTCTCGGCGAGCTGAGCGCTTTTTCTGAATTGTGCCGCTCCCGTCACTCTGGTTAGGTTGGCATCGAAAAAAACGCTCTCGGGTGCTTTAGAGTGCCGAGTTTATCACTGCGCATGAAGAAATGACCACCTCCAACGTTTGGTTTATGTTTTATAAGCATTTTTAATTTTATTGCTTAAATCGCATTTTCTCGGCGAGCTGAGCACTTTTTCTGAATTGTGCCGCTCCCGTCACTCTGGTTAGGTTGGCATCAAATAAAACGCTCTCGGGTGCTTTAGAGTGCCGAGTTTATCTCTGCGCATGAAGAAATGACCACCTCCAACGTTTGGTTTATGTTTTATAAGCATTTTTAATTTTATTGCTTAAATCGCATTTTCTCGGCGAGCTGAGCACTTTTTCTGAATTGTGCCGCTCCCGTCACTCTGGTTAGGTTGGCATGGAAAAAAACGCTCTCGGGTGCTTTAGAGTGCCGAGTTTATCACTGCGCATGAAGAAATGACCACCTCCAACGTTTGGTTTATGTTTTATAAGCATTTTTAATTTTATTGCTTAAATCGCATTTTCTCGGCGAGCTGAGCACTTTTTCTGAATTGTGCCGCTCCCGTCACTCTGGTTAGGTTGGCATGGAAAAAAACGCTCTCGGGTGCTTTAGAGTGCCGAGTTTATCACTGCGCATGAAGAAATGACCACCTCCAACGTTTGGTTTATGTTTTATAAGCATTTTTAATTTTATTGCTTAAATCGCATTTTCTCGGCGAGCTGAGCACTTTTTCTGAATTGTGCCGCTCCCGTCACTCTGGTTAGGTTGGCATCGAAAAAAACGCTCTCGGGTGCTTTAGAGTGCCGAGTTTATCACTGCGCATGAAGAAATGACCACCTCCAACGTTTGGTTTATGTTTTATAAGCATTTTTAATTTTATTGCTTAAATCGCATTTTCTCGGCGAGCTGAGCGCTTTTTCTGAATTGTGCCGCTCCCGTCACTCTGGTTAGGTTGGCATCGAAAAAAACGCTCTCGGGTGCTTTAGAGTGCCGAGTTTATCACTGCGCATGAAGAAATGACCACCTCCAACGTTTGGTTTATGTTTTATAAGCATTTTTAATTTTATTGCTTAAATCGCATTTTCTCGGCGAGCTGAGCACTTTTTCTGAATTGTGCCGCTCCCGTCACTCTGGTTAGGTTGGCATCGAAAAAAACGCTCTCGGGTGCTTTAGAGTGCCGAGTTTATCACTGTGCATGAAGAAATGACCACCTCCAACGTTTGGTTTATGTTTTATAAGCATTTTTAATTTTATTGCTTAAATCGCATTTTCTCGGCGAGCTGAGCGCTTTTTCTGAATTGTGCCGCTCCCGTCACTCTGGTTAGGTTGGCATGGAAAAAAACGCTCTCGGGTGCTTTAGAGTGCCGAGTTTATCACTGCGCATGAAGAAATGACCACCTCCAACGTTTGGTTTATGTTTTATAAGCATTTTTAATTTTATTGCTTAAATCGCATTTTCTCGGCGAGCTGAGCGCTTTTTCTGAATTGTGCCGCTCCCGTCACTCTGGTTAGGTTGGCATCGAAAAAAACGCTCTCGGGTGCTTTAGAGTGCCGAGTTTATCACTGCGCATGAAGAAATGACCACCTCCAACGTTTGGTTTATGTTTTATAAGCATTTTTAATTTTATTGCTTAAATCGCATTTACTCGGCGAGCTGAGCACTTTTTCTGAATTGTGCCGCTCCCGTCACTCTGGTTAGGTTGGCATCGAAAAAAACGCTCTCGGGTGCTTTAGAGTGCCGAGTTTATCACTGCGCATGAAGAAATGACCACCTCCAACGTTTGGTTTATGTTTTATAAGCATTTTTAATTTTATTGCTTAAATCGCATTTTCTCGGCGAGCTGAGCACTTTTTCTGAATTGTGCCGCTCCCGTCACTCTGGTTAGGTTGGCATGGAAAAAAACGCTCTCGGGTGCTTTAGAGTGCCGAGTTTATCACCGCGCATGAAGAAATGACCACCTCCAACGTTTGGTTTATGTTTTATAAGCATTTTTAATTTTATTGCTTAAATCGCATTTTCTCGGCGAGCTGAGCGCTTTTTCTGAATTGTGCCGCTCCCGTCACTCTGGTTAGGTTGGCATCGAATAAAACGCTCTCGGGTGCTTTAGAGTGCCGAGTTTATCACTGCGCATGAAGAAATGACCACCTCCAACGTTTGGTTTATGTTTTATAAGCATTTTTAATTTTATTGCTTAAATCGCATTTTCTCGGCGAGCTGAGCACTTTTTCTGAATTGTGCCGCTCCCGTCACTCTGGTTAGGTTGGCATGGAAAAAAACGCTCTCGGGTGCTTTAGAGTGCCGAGTTTATTACTGCGTAATAAGAAATGACCATCTACAACGTTTGGTTTATGTTTTATAAGCATTTTTAATTTTATTGCTTAAATCGCATTTTCTCGGCGAGCTGAGCACTTTTTCTGAATTGTGCCGCTCCCGTCACTCTGGTTAGGTTGGCATGGAAAAAAACGCTCTCGGGTGCTTTAGAGTGCCGAGTTTATCACTGCGCATGAAGAAATGACCACCTCCAACGTTTGGTTTATGTTTTATAAGCATTTTTAATTTTATTGCTTAAATCGCATTTTCTCGGCGAGCTGAGCACTTTTTCTGAATTGTGCCGCTCCCGTCACTCTGGTTAGGTTGGCATGGAAAAAAACGCTCTCGGGTGCTTTAGAGTGCCGAGTTTATCACTGCGCATGAAGAAATGACCACCTCCAACGTTTGGTTTATGTTTTATAAGCATTTTTAATTTTATTGCTTAAATCGCATTTTCTCGGCGAGCTGAGCACTTTTTCTGAATTGTGCCGCTCCCGTCACTCTGGTTAGGTTGGCATGGAAAAAAACGCTCTCGGGTGCTTTAGAGTGCCGAGTTTATTACTGCGTAATAAGAAATGACCATCTACAACGTTTGGTTTATGTTTTATAAGCATTTTTAATTTTATTGCTTAAATCGCATTTTCTCGGCGAGCTGAGCACTTTTTCTGAATTGTGCCGCTCCCGTCACTCTGGTTAGGTTGGCATCGAAAAAAACGCTCTCGGGTGCTTTAGAGTGCCGAGTTTATCACTGCGCATGAAGAAATGACCACCTCCAACGTTTGGTTTATGTTTTATAAGCATTTTTAATTTTATTGCTTAAATCGCATTTTCTCGGCGAGCTGAGCACTTTTTCTGAATTGTGCCGCTCCCGTCACTCTGGTTAGGTTGGCATGGAAAAAAACGCTCTCGGGTGCTTTAGAGTGCCGAGTTTATTACTGCGTAATAAGAAATGACCATCTACAACGTTTGGTTTATGTTTTATAAGCATTTTTAATTTTATTGCTTAAATCGCATTTTCTCGGCGAGCTGAGCACTTTTTCTGAATTGTGCCGCTCCCGTCACTCTGTTTAGGTTGGCATGGAAAAAAACGCTCTCGGGTGCTTTAGAGTGCCGAGTTTATCACTGCACATGAAGAAAAGACCACCTCCAACGTTTGGTTTATGTTTTATAAGCATTTTTAATTTTATTGCTTAAATCGCATTTTCTCGGCGAGCTGAGCGCTTTTTCTGAATTGTGCCGCTCCCGTCACTCTGGTTAGGTTGGCATCGAAAAAAACGCTCTCGGGTGCTTTAGAGTGCCGAGTTTATTACTGCGTAATAAGAAATGACCATTTACAACGTTTGGTTTATGTTTTATAAGCATTTTTAATTTTATTGCTTAAATCGCATTTTCTCGGCGAGCTGAGCACTTTTTCTGAATTGTGCCGCTCCCGTCACTCTGGTTAGGTTGGCATCGAAAAAAACGCTCTCGGGTGCTTTAGAGTGCCGAGTTTATCACTGCGCATGAAGAAATGACCACCTCCAACGTTTGGTTTATGTTTTATAAGCATTTTTAATTTTATTGCTTAAATCGCATTTTCTCGGCGAGCTGAGCACTTTTTCTGAATTGTGCCGCTCCCGTCACTCTGGTTAGGTTGGCATCGAAAAAAACGCTCTCGGGTGCTTTAGAGTGCCGAGTTTATCACTGCGCATGAAGAAATGACCACCTCCAACGTTTGGTTTATGTTTTATAAGCATTTTTAATTTTATTGCTTAAATCGCATTTTCTCGGCGAGCTGAGCACTTTTTCTGAATTGTGCCGCTCCCGTCACTCTGGTTAGGTTGGCATCGAAAAAAACGCTCTCGGGTGCTTTAGAGTGCCGAGTTTATCACTGCGCATGAAGAAATGACCACCTCCAACGTTTGGTTTATGTTTTATAAGCATTTTTAATTTTATTGCTTAAATCGCATTTTCTCGGCGAGCTGAGCACTTTTTCTGAATTGTGCCGCTCCCGTCACTCTGGTTAGGTTGGCATGGAAAAAAACGCTCTCGGGTGCTTTAGAGTGCCGAGTTTATTACTGCGTAATAAGAAATGACCATCTACAACGTTTGGTTTATGTTTTATAAGCATTTTTAATTTTATTGCTTAAATCGCATTTTCTCGGCGAGCTGAGCACTTTTTCTGAATTGTGCCGCTCCCGTCACTCTGTTTAGGTTGGCATGGAAAAAAACGCTCTCGGGTGCTTTAGAGTGCCGAGTTTATCACTGCACATGAAGAAAAGACCACCTCCAACGTTTGGTTTATGTTTTATAAGCATTTTTAATTTTATTGCTTAAATCGCATTTTCTCGGCGAGCTGAGCGCTTTTTCTGAATTGTGCCGCTCCCGTCACTCTGGTTAGGTTGGCATCGAAAAAAACGCTCTCGGGTGCTTTAGAGTGCCGAGTTTATTACTGCGTAATAAGAAATGACCATTTACAACGTTTGGTTTATGTTTTATAAGCATTTTTAATTTTATTGCTTAAATCGCATTTTCTCGGCGAGCTGAGCACTTTTTCTGAATTGTGCCGCTCCCGTCACTCTGGTTAGGTTGGCATCGAAAAAAACGCTCTCGGGTGCTTTAGAGTGCCGAGTTTATCACTGTGCATGAAGAAATGACCACCTCCAACGTTTGGTTTATGTTTTATAAGCATTTTTAATTTTATTGCTTAAATCGCATTTTCTCGGCGAGCTGAGCGCTTTTTCTGAATTGTGCCGCTCCCGTCACTCTGGTTAGGTTGGCATCGAAAAAAACGCTCTCGGGTGCTTTAGAGTGCCGAGTTTATTACTGCGTAATAAGAAATGACCATCTACAACGTTTGGTTTATGTTTTATAAGCATTTTTAATTTTATTGCTTAAATCGCATTTTCTCGGCGAGCTGAGCACTTTTTCTGAATTGTGCCGCTCCCGTCACTCTGGTTATTGGCATCGAAAAAAACGCTCTCGGGTGCTTTAGAGTGCCGAGTTTATCACTGTGCATGAAGAAATGACCACCTCCAACGTTTGGTTTATGTTTTATAAGCATTTTTAATTTTATTGCTTAAATCGCATTTTCTCGGCGAGCTGAGCGCTTTTTCTGAATTGTGCCGCTCCCGTCACTCTGGTTAGGTTGGCATCGAAAAAAACGCTCTTGGGTGCTTTAGAGTGCCGAGTTTATCACTGCGCATGAAGAAATGACCACCTCCAACGTTTGGTTTATGTTTTATAAGCATTTTTAATTTTATTGCTTAAATCGCATTTTCTCGGCGAGCTGAGCACTTTTTCTGAATTGTGCCGCTCCCGTCACTCTGGTTAGGTTGGCATCGAAAAAAACGCTCTCGGGTGCTTTAGAGTGCCGAGTTTATCACTGCGCATGAAGAAATGACCAACTCCAACGTTTGGTTTATGTTTTATAAGCATTTTTAATTTTATTGCTTAAATCGCATTTTCTCGGCGAGCTGAGCACTTTTTCTGAATTGTGCCGCTCCCGTCACTCTGGTTAGGTTGGCATCGAAAAAAACGCTCTCGGGTCCTTTAGAGTGCCGAGTTTATCACTGCGCATGAAGAAATGACCACCTCCAACGTTTGGTTTATGTTTTATAAGCATTTTTAATTTTATTGCTTAAATCGCATTTTCTCGGCGAGCTGAGCACTTTTTCTGAATTGTGCCGCTCCCGTCACTCTGGTTAGGTTGGCATCGAATAAAACGCTCTCGGGTGCTTTAGAGTGCCGAGTTTATCACTGCGCATGAAGAAATGACCACCTCCAACGTTTGGTTTATGTTTTATAAGCATTTTTAATTTTATTGCTTAAATCGCATTTTCTCGGCGAGCTGAGCACTTTTTCTGAATTGTGCCGCTCCCGTCACTCTGGTTAGGTTGGCATGGAAAAAAACGCTCTCGGGTGCTTTAGAGTGCCGAGTTTATCACTGCGCATGAAGAAATGACCACCTCCAACGTTTGGTTTATGTTTTATAAGCATTTTTAATTTTATTGCTTAAATCGCATTTTCTCGGCGAGCTGAGCACTTTTTCTGAATTGTGCCGCTCCCGTCACTCTGGTTAGGTTGGCATGGAAAAAAACGCTCTCGGGTGCTTTAGAGTGCCGAGTTTATTACTGCGTAATAAGAAATGACCATCTACAACGTTTGGTTTATGTTTTATAAGCATTTTAAATTTTATTGCTTAAATTGCATTTTCTCGGCGAGCTGAGCACTTTTTCTGAATTGTGCCGCTCCCGTCACTCTGGTTAGGTTGGCATCGAAAAAAACGCTCTCGGGTGCTTTAGAGTGCCGAGTTTATCACTGCGCATGAAGAAATGACCACCTCCAACGTTTGGTTTATGTTTTATAAGCATTTTTAATTTTATTGCTTAAATCGCATTTTCTCGGCGAGCTGAGCACTTTTTCTGAATTGTGCCGCTCCCGTCACTCTGGTTAGGTTGGCATCGAAAAAAACGCTCTCGGGTGCTTTAGAGTGCCGAGTTTATCACTGCGCATGAAGAAATGACCACCTCCAACGTTTGGTTTATGTTTTATAAGCATTTTTAATTTTATTGCTTAAATCGCATTTTCTCGGCGAGCTGAGCGCTTTTTCTGAATTGTGCCGCTCCCGTCACTCTGGTTAGGTTGGCATCGAAAAAAACGCTCTCGGGTGCTTTAGAGTGCCGAGTTTATCACTGCGCATGAAGAAATGACCACCTCCAACGTTTGGTTTATGTTTTATAAGCATTTTTAATTTTATTGCTTAAATCGCATTTTCTCGGCGAGCTGAGCACTTTTTCTGAATTGTGCCGCTCCCGTCACTCTGGTTAGGTTGGCATCGAATAAAACGCTCTCGGGTGCTTTAGAGTCCCGAGTTTATCACTGCGCATGAAGAAATGACCACCTCCAACGTTTGGTTTATGTTTTATAAGCATTTTTAATTTTATTGCTTAAATCGCATTTTCTCGGCGAGCTGAGCACTTTTTCTGAATTGTGCCGCTCCCGTCACTCTGGTTAGGTTGGCATCGAAAAAAACGCTCTCGGGTGCTTTAGAGTGCCGAGTTTATCACTGCGCATGAAGAAATGACCACCTCCAACGTTTGGTTTATGTTTTATAAGCATTTTTAATTTTATTGCTTAAATCGCATTTTCTCGGCGAGCTGAGCACTTTTTCTGAATTGTGCCGCTCCCGTCACTCTGGTTAGGTTGGCATCGAAAAAAACGCTCTCGGGTGCTTTAGAGTGCCGAGTTTATCACTGTGCATGAAGAAATGACCACCTCCAACGTTTGGTTTATGTTTTATAAGCATTTTTAATTTTATTGCTTAAATCGCATTTTCTCGGCGAGCTGAGCGCTTTTTCTGAATTGTGCCGCTCCCGTCACTCTGGTTAGGTTGGCATGGAAAAAAACGCTCTCGGGTGCTTTAGAGTGCCGAGTTTATCACTGCGCATGAAGAAATGACCACCTCCAACGTTTGGTTTATGTTTTATAAGCATTTTTAATTTTATTGCTTAAATCGCATTTTCTCGGCGAGCTGAGCGCTTTTTCTGAATTGTGCCGCTCCCGTCACTCTGGTTAGGTTGGCATCGAAAAAAACGCTCTCGGGTGCTTTAGAGTGCCGAGTTTATCACTGCGCATGAAGAAATGACCACCTCCAACGTTTGGTTTATGTTTTATAAGCATTTTTAATTTTATTGCTTAAATCGCATTTACTCGGCGAGCTGAGCACTTTTTCTGAATTGTGCCGCTCCCGTCACTCTGGTTAGGTTGGCATCGAAAAAAACGCTCTCGGGTGCTTTAGAGTGCCGAGTTTATCACTGCGCATGAAGAAATGACCACCTCCAACGTTTGGTTTATGTTTTATAAGCATTTTTAATTTTATTGCTTAAATCGCATTTTCTCGGCGAGCTGAGCACTTTTTCTGAATTGTGCCGCTCCCGTCACTCTGGTTAGGTTGGCATGGAAAAAAACGCTCTCGGGTGCTTTAGAGTGCCGAGTTTATTACTGCGTAATAAGAAATGACCATCTACAACGTTTGGTTTATGTTTTATAAGCATTTTTAATTTTATTGCTTAAATCGCATTTTCTCGGCGAGCTGAGCACTTTTTCTGAATTGTGCCGCTCCCGTCACTCTGTTTAGGTTGGCATGGAAAAAAACGCTCTCGGGTGCTTTAGAGTGCCGAGTTTATCACTGCACATGAAGAAAAGACCACCTCCAACGTTTGGTTTATGTTTTATAAGCATTTTTAATTTTATTGCTTAAATCGCATTTTCTCGGCGAGCTGAGCGCTTTTTCTGAATTGTGCCGCTCCCGTCACTCTGGTTAGGTTGGCATCGAAAAAAACGCTCTCGGGTGCTTTAGAGTGCCGAGTTTATTACTGCGTAATAAGAAATGACCATTTACAACGTTTGGTTTATGTTTTATAAGCATTTTTAATTTTATTGCTTAAATCGCATTTTCTCGGCGAGCTGAGCACTTTTTCTGAATTGTGCCGCTCCCGTCACTCTGGTTAGGTTGGCATCGAAAAAAACGCTCTCGGGTGCTTTAGAGTGCCGAGTTTATCACTGTGCATGAAGAAATGACCACCTCCAACGTTTGGTTTATGTTTTATAAGCATTTTTAATTTTATTGCTTAAATCGCATTTTCTCGGCGAGCTGAGCGCTTTTTCTGAATTGTGCCGCTCCCGTCACTCTGGTTAGGTTGGCATCGAAAAAAACGCTCTCGGGTGCTTTAGAGTGCCGAGTTTATTACTGCGTAATAAGAAATGACCATCTACAACGTTTGGTTTATGTTTTATAAGCATTTTAAATTTTATTGCTTAAATTGCATTTTCTCGGCGAGCTGAGCGCTTTTTCTGAATTGTGCCGCTCCCGTCACTCTGGTTAGGTTGGCATCGAAAAAAACGCTCTTGGGTGCTTTAGAGTGCCGAGTTTATCACTGCGCATGAAGAAATGACCACCTCCAACGTTTGGTTTATGTTTTATAAGCATTTTTAATTTTATTGCTTAAATCGCATTTTCTCGGCGAGCTGAGCACTTTTTCTGAATTGTGCCGCTCCCGTCACTCTGGTTAGGTTGGCATCGAAAAAAACGCTCTCAGGTGCTTTAGAGTGCCGAGTTTATCACTGCGCATGAAGAAATGACCAACTCCAACGTTTGGTTTATGTTTTATAAGCATTTTTAATTTTATTGCTTAAATCGCATTTTCTCGGCGAGCTGAGCACTTTTTCTGAATTGTGCCGCTCCCGTCACTCTGGTTAGGTTGGCATCGAAAAAAACGCTCTCGGGTGCTTTAGAGTGCCGAGTTTATCACTGCGCATGAAGAAATGACCACCTCCAACGTTTGGTTTATGTTTTATAAGCATTTTTAATTTTATTGCTTAAATCGCATTTTCTCGGCGAGCTGAGCACTTTTTCTGAATTGTGCCGCTCCCGTCACTCTGGTTAGGTTGGCATCGAATAAAACGCTCTCGGGTGCTTTAGAGTGCCGAGTTTATCACTGCGCATGAAGAAATGACCACCTCCAACGTTTGGTTTATGTTTTATAAGCATTTTTAATTTTATTGCTTAAATCGCATTTTCTCGGCGAGCTGAGCACTTTTTCTGAATTGTGCCGCTCCCGTCACTCTGGTTAGGTTGGCATGGAAAAAAACGCTCTCGGGTGCTTTAGAGTGCCGAGTTTATCACTGCGCATGAAGAAATGACCACCTCCAACGTTTGGTTTATGTTTTATAAGCATTTTTAATTTTATTGCTTAAATCGCATTTTCTCGGCGAGCTGAGCACTTTTTCTGAATTGTGCCGCTCCCGTCACTCTGGTTAGGTTGGCATCGAAAAAAACGCTCTCGGGTGCTTTAGAGTGCCGAGTTTATCACTGCGCATGAAGAAATGACCACCTCCAACGTTTGGTTTATGTTTTATAAGCATTTTTAATTTTATTGCTTAAATCGCATTTTCTCGGCGAGCTGAGCACTTTTTCTGAATTGTGCCGCTCCCGTCACTCTGGTTAGGTTGGCATCGAAAAAAACGCTCTCGGGTGCTTTAGAGTGCCGAGTTTATCACTGTGCATGAAGAAATGACCACCTCCAACGTTTGGTTTATGTTTTATAAGCATTTTTAATTTTATTGCTTAAATCGCATTTTCTCGGCGAGCTGAGCGCTTTTTCTGAATTGTGCCGCTCCCGTCACTCTGGTTAGGTTGGCATGGAAAAAAACGCTCTCGGGTGCTTTAGAGTGCCGAGTTTATCACTGCGCATGAAGAAATGACCACCTCCAACGTTTGGTTTATGTTTTATAAGCATTTTTAATTTTATTGCTTAAATCGCATTTTCTCGGCGAGCTGAGCGCTTTTTCTGAATTGTGCCGCTCCCGTCACTCTGGTTAGGTTGGCATCGAAAAAAACGCTCTCGGGTGCTTTAGAGTGCCGAGTTTATCACTGCGCATGAAGAAATGACCACCTCCAACGTTTGGTTTATGTTTTATAAGCATTTTTAATTTTATTGCTTAAATCGCATTTACTCGGCGAGCTGAGCACTTTTTCTGAATTGTGCCGCTCCCGTCACTCTGGTTAGGTTGGCATCGAAAAAAACGCTCTCGGGTGCTTTAGAGTGCCGAGTTTATCACTGCGCATGAAGAAATGACCACCTCCAACGTTTGGTTTATGTTTTATAAGCATTTTTAATTTTATTGCTTAAATCGCATTTTCTCGGCGAGCTGAGCACTTTTTCTGAATTGTGCCGCTCCCGTCACTCTGGTTAGGTTGGCATGGAAAAAAACGCTCTCGGGTGCTTTAGAGTGCCGAGTTTATCACCGCGCATGAAGAAATGACCACCTCCAACGTTTGGTTTATGTTTTATAAGCATTTTTAATTTTATTGCTTAAATCGCATTTTCTCGGCGAGCTGAGCGCTTTTTCTGAATTGTGCCGCTCCCGTCACTCTGGTTAGGTTGGCATCGAATAAAACGCTCTCGGGTGCTTTAGAGTGCCGAGTTTATCACTGCGCATGAAGAAATGACCACCTCCAACGTTTGGTTTATGTTTTATAAGCATTTTTAATTTTATTGCTTAAATCGCATTTTCTCGGCGAGCTGAGCACTTTTTCTGAATTGTGCCGCTCCCGTCACTCTGGTTAGGTTGGCATGGAAAAAAACGCTCTCGGGTGCTTGAGAGTGCCGAGTTTATTACTGCGTAATAAGAAATGACCATCTACAACGTTTGGTTTATGTTTTATAAGCATTTTTAATTTTATTGCTTAAATCGCATTTTCTCGGCGAGCTGAGCACTTTTTCTGAATTGTGCCGCTCCCGTCACTCTGGTTAGGTTGGCATGGAAAAAAACGCTCTCGGGTGCTTTAGAGTGCCGAGTTTATCACTGCGCATGAAGAAATGACCACCTCCAACGTTTGGTTTATGTTTTATAAGCATTTTTAATTTTATTGCTTAAATCGCATTTTCTCGGCGAGCTGAGCACTTTTTCTGAATTGTGCCGCTCCCGTCACTCTGGTTAGGTTGGCATGGAAAAAAACGCTCTCGGGTGCTTTAGAGTGCCGAGTTTATCACTGCGCATGAAGAAATGACCACCTCCAACGTTTGGTTTATGTTTTATAAGCATTTTTAATTTTATTGCTTAAATCGCATTTTCTCGGCGAGCTGAGCACTTTTTCTGAATTGTGCCGCTCCCGTCACTCTGGTTAGGTTGGCATGGAAAAAAACGCTCTCGGGTGCTTTAGAGTGCCGAGTTTATTACTGCGTAATAAGAAATGACCATCTAAAACGTTTGGTTTATGTTTTATAAGCATTTTTAATTTTATTGCTTAAATCGCATTTTCTCGGCGAGCTGAGCACTTTTTCTGAATTGTGCCGCTCCCGTCACTCTGGTTAGGTTGGCATCGAAAAAAACGCTCTCGGGTGCTTTAGAGTGCCGAGTTTATCACTGCGCATGAAGAAATGACCACCTCCAACGTTTGGTTTATGTTTTATAAGCATTTTTAATTTTATTGCTTAAATCGCATTTTCTCGGCGAGCTGAGCACTTTTTCTGAATTGTGCCGCTCCCGTCACTCTGGTTAGGTTGGCATAGAAAAAAACGCTCTCGGGTGCTTTAGAGTGCCGAGTTTATTACTGCGTAATAAGAAATGACCATCTACAACGTTTGGTTTATGTTTTATAAGCATTTTTAATTTTATTGCTTAAATCGCATTTTCTCGGCGAGCTGAGCACTTTTTCTGAATTGTGCCGCTCCCGTCACTCTGTTTAGGTTGGCATGGAAAAAAACGCTCTCGGGTGCTTTAGAGTGCCGAGTTTATCACTGCACATGAAGAAAAGACCACCTCCAACGTTTGGTTTATGTTTTATAAGCATTTTTAATTTTATTGCTTAAATCGCATTTTCTCGGCGAGCTGAGCGCTTTTTCTGAATTGTGCCGCTCCCGTCACTCTGGTTAGGTTGGCATCGAAAAAAACGCTCTCGGGTGCTTTAGAGTGCCGAGTTTATTACTGCGTAATAAGAAATGACCATTTACAACGTTTGGTTTATGTTTTATAAGCATTTTTAATTTTATTGCTTAAATCGCATTTTCTCGGCGAGCTGAGCACTTTTTCTGAATTGTGCCGCTCCCGTCACTCTGGTTAGGTTGGCATCGAAAAAAACGCTCTCGGGTGCTTTAGAGTGCCGAGTTTATCACTGCGCATGAAGAAATGACCACCTCCAACGTTTGGTTTATGTTTTATAAGCATTTTTAATTTTATTGCTTAAATCGCATTTTCTCGGCGAGCTGAGCACTTTTTCTGAATTGTGCCGCTCCCGTCACTCTGGTTAGGTTGGCATCGAAAAAAACGCTCTCGGGTGCTTTAGAGTGCCGAGTTTATCACTGCGCATGAAGAAATGACCACCTCCAACGTTTGGTTTATGTTTTATAAGCATTTTTAATTTTATTGCTTAAATCGCATTTTCTCGGCGAGCTGAGCACTTTTTCTGAATTGTGCCGCTCCCGTCACTCTGGTTAGGTTGGCATCGAAAAAAACGCTCTCGGGTGCTTTAGAGTGCCGAGTTTATCACTGCGCATGAAGAAATGACCACCTCCAACGTTTGGTTTATGTTTTATAAGCATTTTTAATTTTATTGCTTAAATCGCATTTTCTCGGCGAGCTGAGCACTTTTTCTGAATTGTGCCGCTCCCGTCACTCTGGTTAGGTTGGCATCGAAAAAAACGCTCTCGGGTGCTTTAGAGTGCCGAGTTTATCACTGCGCATGAAGAAATGACCACCTCCAACGTTTGGTTTATGTTTTATAAGCATTTTTAATTTTATTGCTTAAATCGCATTTTCTCGGCGAGCTGAGCACTTTTTCTGAATTGTGCCGCTCCCGTCACTCTGGTTAGGTTGGCATGGAAAAAAACGCTCTCGGGTGCTTTAGAGTGCCGAGTTTATTACTGCGTAATAAGAAATGACCATCTACAACGTTTGGTTTATGTTTTATAAGCATTTTTAATTTTATTGCTTAAATCGCATTTTCTCGGCGAGCTGAGCACTTTTTCTGAATTGTGCCGCTCCCGTCACTCTGTTTAGGTTGGCATGGAAAAAAACGCTCTCGGGTGCTTTAGAGTGCCGAGTTTATCACTGCACATGAAGAAAAGACCACCTCCAACGTTTGGTTTATGTTTTATAAGCATTTTTAATTTTATTGCTTAAATCGCATTTTCTCGGCGAGCTGAGCGCTTTTTCTGAATTGTGCCGCTCCCGTCACTCTGGTTAGGTTGGCATCGAAAAAAACGCTCTCGGGTGCTTTAGAGTGCCGAGTTTATTACTGCGTAATAAGAAATGACCATTTACAACGTTTGGTTTATGTTTTATAAGCATTTTTAATTTTATTGCTTAAATCGCATTTTCTCGGCGAGCTGAGCACTTTTTCTGAATTGTGCCGCTCCCGTCACTCTGTTTAGGTTGGCATGGAAAAAAACGCTCTCGGGTGCTTTAGAGTGCCGAGTTTATCACTGCACATGAAGAAAAGACCACCTCCAACGTTTGGTTTATGTTTTATAAGCATTTTTAATTTTATTGCTTAAATCGCATTTTCTCGGCGAGCTGAGCGCTTTTTCTGAATTGTGCCGCTCCCGTCACTCTGGTTAGGTTGGCATCGAAAAAAACGCTCTCGGGTGCTTTAGAGTGCCGAGTTTATTACTGCGTAATAAGAAATGACCATTTACAACGTTTGGTTTATGTTTTATAAGCATTTTTAATTTTATTGCTTAAATCGCATTTTCTCGGCGAGCTGAGCACTTTTTCTGAATTGTGCCGCTCCCGTCACTCTGGTTAGGTTGGCATCGAAAAAAACGCTCTCGGGTGCTTTAGAGTGCCGAGTTTATCACTGCGCATGAAGAAATGACCACCTCCAACGTTTGGTTTATGTTTTATAAGCATTTTTAATTTTATTGCTTAAATCGCATTTTCTCGGCGAGCTGAGCACTTTTTCTGAATTGTGCCGCTCCCGTCACTCTGGTTAGGTTGGCATCGAAAAAAACGCTCTCGGGTGCTTTAGAGTGCCGAGTTTATCACTGCGCATGAAGAAATGACCACCTCCAACGTTTGGTTTATGTTTTATAAGCATTTTTAATTTTATTGCTTAAATCGCATTTTCTCGGCGAGCTGAGCACTTTTTCTGAATTGTGCCGCTCCCGTCACTCTGGTTAGGTTGGCATCGAAAAAAACGCTCTCGGGTGCTTTAGAGTGCCGAGTTTATCACTGCGCATGAAGAAATGACCACCTCCAACGTTTGGTTTATGTTTTATAAGCATTTTTAATTTTATTGCTTAAATCGCATTTTCTCGGCGAGCTGAGCACTTTTTCTGAATTGTGCCGCTCCCGTCACTCTGGTTAGGTTGGCATGGAAAAAAACGCTCTCGGGTGCTTTAGAGTGCCGAGTTTATTACTGCGTAATAAGAAATGACCATCTACAACGTTTGGTTTATGTTTTATAAGCATTTTTAATTTTATTGCTTAAATCGCATTTTCTCGGCGAGCTGAGCACTTTTTCTGAATTGTGCCGCTCCCGTCACTCTGTTTAGGTTGGCATGGAAAAAAACGCTCTCGGGTGCTTTAGAGTGCCGAGTTTATCACTGCACATGAAGAAAAGACCACCTCCAACGTTTGGTTTATGTTTTATAAGCATTTTTAATTTTATTGCTTAAATCGCATTTTCTCGGCGAGCTGAGCGCTTTTTCTGAATTGTGCCGCTCCCGTCACTCTGGTTAGGTTGGCATCGAAAAAAACGCTCTCGGGTGCTTTAGAGTGCCGAGTTTATTACTGCGTAATAAGAAATGACCATTTACAACGTTTGGTTTATGTTTTATAAGCATTTTTAATTTTATTGCTTAAATCGCATTTTCTCGGCGAGCTGAGCACTTTTTCTGAATTGTGCCGCTCCCGTCACTCTGGTTAGGTTGGCATCGAAAAAAACGCTCTCGGGTGCTTTAGAGTGCCGAGTTTATCACTGCGCATGAAGAAATGACCACCTCCAACGTTTGGTTTATGTTTTATAAGCATTTTTAATTTTATTGCTTAAATCGCATTTTCTCGGCGAGCTGAGCACTTTTTCTGAATTGTGCCGCTCCCGTCACTCTGGTTAGGTTGGCATCGAAAAAAACGCTCTCGGGTGCTTTAGAGTGCCGAGTTTATCACTGCGCATGAAGAAATGACCACCTCCAACGTTTGGTTTATGTTTTATAAGCATTTTTAATTTTATTGCTTAAATCGCATTTTCTCGGCGAGCTGAGCACTTTTTCTGAATTGTGCCGCTCCCGTCACTCTGGTTAGGTTGGCATCGAAAAAAACGCTCTCGGGTGCTTTAGAGTGCCGAGTTTATCACTGCGCATGAAGAAATGACCACCTCCAACGTTTGGTTTATGTTTTATAAGCATTTTTAATTTTATTGCTTAAATCGCATTTTCTCGGCGAGCTGAGCACTTTTTCTGAATTGTGCCGCTCCCGTCACTCTGGTTAGGTTGGCATGGAAAAAAACGCTCTCGGGTGCTTTAGAGTGCCGAGTTTATTACTGCGTAATAAGAAATGACCATCTACAACGTTTGGTTTATGTTTTATAAGCATTTTTAATTTTATTGCTTAAATCGCATTTTCTCGGCGAGCTGAGCACTTTTTCTGAATTGTGCCGCTCCCGTCACTCTGTTTAGGTTGGCATGGAAAAAAACGCTCTCGGGTGCTTTAGAGTGCCGAGTTTATCACTGCACATGAAGAAAAGACCACCTCCAACGTTTGGTTTATGTTTTATAAGCATTTTTAATTTTATTGCTTAAATCGCATTTTCTCGGCGAGCTGAGCGCTTTTTCTGAATTGTGCCGCTCCCGTCACTCTGGTTAGGTTGGCATCGAAAAAAACGCTCTCGGGTGCTTTAGAGTGCCGAGTTTATTACTGCGTAATAAGAAATGACCATTTACAACGTTTGGTTTATGTTTTATAAGCATTTTTAATTTTATTGCTTAAATCGCATTTTCTCGGCGAGCTGAGCACTTTTTCTGAATTGTGCCGCTCCCGTCACTCTGGTTAGGTTGGCATCGAAAAAAACGCTCTCGGGTGCTTTAGAGTGCCGAGTTTATCACTGTGCATGAAGAAATGACCACCTCCAACGTTTGGTTTATGTTTTATAAGCATTTTTAATTTTATTGCTTAAATCGCATTTTCTCGGCGAGCTGAGCGCTTTTTCTGAATTGTGCCGCTCCCGTCACTCTGGTTAGGTTGGCATCGAAAAAAACGCTCTCGGGTGCTTTAGAGTGCCGAGTTTATCACTGCGCATGAAGAAATGACCACCTCCAACGTTTGGTTTATGTTTTATAAGCATTTTTAATTTTATTGCTTAAATCGCATTTACTCGGCGAGCTGAGCACTTTTTCTGAATTGTGCCGCTCCCGTCACTCTGGTTAGGTTGGCATCGAAAAAAACGCTCTCGGGTGCTTTAGAGTGCCGAGTTTATCACTGCGCATGAAGAAATGACCACCTCCAACGTTTGGTTTATGTTTTATAAGCATTTTTAATTTTATTGCTTAAATCGCATTTTCTCGGCGAGCTGAGCACTTTTTCTGAATTGTGCCGCTCCCGTCACTCTGGTTAGGTTGGCATGGAAAAAAACGCTCTCGGGTGCTTTAGAGTGCCGAGTTTATCACCGCGCATGAAGAAATGACCACCTCCAACGTTTGGTTTATGTTTTATAAGCATTTTTAATTTTATTGCTTAAATCGCATTTTCTCGGCGAGCTGAGCGCTTTTTCTGAATTGTGCCGCTCCCGTCACTCTGGTTAGGTTGGCATCGAATAAAACGCTCTCGGGTGCTTTAGAGTGCCGAGTTTATCACTGCGCATGAAGAAATGACCACCTCCAACGTTTGGTTTATGTTTTATAAGCATTTTTAATTTTATTGCTTAAATCGCATTTTCTCGGCGAGCTGAGCACTTTTTCTGAATTGTGCCGCTCCCGTCACTCTGGTTAGGTTGGCATGGAAAAAAACGCTCTCGGGTGCTTGAGAGTGCCGAGTTTATTACTGCGTAATAAGAAATGACCATCTACAACGTTTGGTTTATGTTTTATAAGCATTTTTAATTTTATTGCTTAAATCGCATTTTCTCGGCGAGCTGAGCACTTTTTCTGAATTGTGCCGCTCCCGTCACTCTGGTTAGGTTGGCATGGAAAAAAACGCTCTCGGGTGCTTTAGAGTGCCGAGTTTATCACTGCGCATGAAGAAATGACCACCTCCAACGTTTGGTTTATGTTTTATAAGCATTTTTAATTTTATTGCTTAAATCGCATTTTCTCGGCGAGCTGAGCACTTTTTCTGAATTGTGCCGCTCCCGTCACTCTGGTTAGGTTGGCATGGAAAAAAACGCTCTCGGGTGCTTTAGAGTGCCGAGTTTATCACTGCGCATGAAGAAATGACCACCTCCAACGTTTGGTTTATGTTTTATAAGCATTTTTAATTTTATTGCTTAAATCGCATTTTCTCGGCGAGCTGAGCACTTTTTCTGAATTGTGCCGCTCCCGTCACTCTGGTTAGGTTGGCATGGAAAAAAACGCTCTCGGGTGCTTTAGAGTGCCGAGTTTATTACTGCGTAATAAGAAATGACCATCTAAAACGTTTGGTTTATGTTTTATAAGCATTTTTAATTTTATTGCTTAAATCGCATTTTCTCGGCGAGCTGAGCACTTTTTCTGAATTGTGCCGCTCCCGTCACTCTGGTTAGGTTGGCATCGAAAAAAACGCTCTCGGGTGCTTTAGAGTGCCGAGTTTATCACTGCGCATGAAGAAATGACCACCTCCAACGTTTGGTTTATGTTTTATAAGCATTTTTAATTTTATTGCTTAAATCGCATTTTCTCGGCGAGCTGAGCACTTTTTCTGAATTGTGCCGCTCCCGTCACTCTGGTTAGGTTGGCATGGAAAAAAACGCTCTCGGGTGCTTTAGAGTGCCGAGTTTATTACTGCGTAATAAGAAATGACCATCTACAACGTTTGGTTTATGTTTTATAAGCATTTTTAATTTTATTGCTTAAATCGCATTTTCTCGGCGAGCTGAGCACTTTTTCTGAATTGTGCCGCTCCCGTCACTCTGTTTAGGTTGGCATGGAAAAAAACGCTCTCGGGTGCTTTAGAGTGCCGAGTTTATCACTGCACATGAAGAAAAGACCACCTCCAACGTTTGGTTTATGTTTTATAAGCATTTTTAATTTTATTGCTTAAATCGCATTTTCTCGGCGAGCTGAGCGCTTTTTCTGAATTGTGCCGCTCCCGTCACTCTGGTTAGGTTGGCATCGAAAAAAACGCTCTCGGGTGCTTTAGAGTGCCGAGTTTATTACTGCGTAATAAGAAATGACCATTTACAACGTTTGGTTTATGTTTTATAAGCATTTTTAATTTTATTGCTTAAATCGCATTTTCTCGGCGAGCTGAGCACTTTTTCTGAATTGTGCCGCTCCCGTCACTCTGGTTAGGTTGGCATCGAAAAAAACGCTCTCGGGTGCTTTAGAGTGCCGAGTTTATCACTGCGCATGAAGAAATGACCACCTCCAACGTTTGGTTTATGTTTTATAAGCATTTTTAATTTTATTGCTTAAATCGCATTTTCTCGGCGAGCTGAGCACTTTTTCTGAATTGTGCCGCTCCCGTCACTCTGGTTAGGTTGGCATCGAAAAAAACGCTCTCGGGTGCTTTAGAGTGCCGAGTTTATCACTGCGCATGAAGAAATGACCACCTCCAACGTTTGGTTTATGTTTTATAAGCATTTTTAATTTTATTGCTTAAATCGCATTTTCTCGGCGAGCTGAGCACTTTTTCTGAATTGTGCCGCTCCCGTCACTCTGGTTAGGTTGGCATCGAAAAAAACGCTCTCGGGTGCTTTAGAGTGCCGAGTTTATCACTGCGCATGAAGAAATGACCACCTCCAACGTTTGGTTTATGTTTTATAAGCATTTTTAATTTTATTGCTTAAATCGCATTTTCTCGGCGAGCTGAGCACTTTTTCTGAATTGTGCCGCTCCCGTCACTCTGGTTAGGTTGGCATGGAAAAAAACGCTCTCGGGTGCTTTAGAGTGCCGAGTTTATTACTGCGTAATAAGAAATGACCATCTACAACGTTTGGTTTATGTTTTATAAGCATTTTTAATTTTATTGCTTAAATCGCATTTTCTCGGCGAGCTGAGCACTTTTTCTGAATTGTGCCGCTCCCGTCACTCTGTTTAGGTTGGCATGGAAAAAAACGCTCTCGGGTGCTTTAGAGTGCCGAGTTTATCACTGCACATGAAGAAAAGACCACCTCCAACGTTTGGTTTATGTTTTATAAGCATTTTTAATTTTATTGCTTAAATCGCATTTTCTCGGCGAGCTGAGCGCTTTTTCTGAATTGTGCCGCTCCCGTCACTCTGGTTAGGTTGGCATCGAAAAAAACGCTCTCGGGTGCTTTAGAGTGCCGAGTTTATTACTGCGTAATAAGAAATGACCATTT